>NW_020170381.1:1493418-1511023 GCF_000524195.1 Echinococcus granulosus | reverse complement strand
AGGCAATACTACCCTACCTTCCAAATGCCTTAGGGAAGACTCGGAGTTCCATAAATAATTAGGACGGAGAATGAAAAAACTGCCTTGAAAATGGTAGAAAATTATTGGATGGTAAATGCGAAAATTGTTTGCGTAGCATTCGATTAGGTTAGCAGAATACCATTAGTCATAACAATGCCCGTCTTAGGGGTTACAGTGCAGCATGTTTGTTCATATTAAAGTTTAGATACCAAGCGCATGCTTTAGGGACATTTAGTTGCGAATACACTATCAAACTTTAAAGGTGACATGTTTCTCAAATCCCCTCTAGAACTTACCATCTGCGTAATAGTAGTATCAAAAGTGAGTTACGTCACACATAATCATTTCTTTTAACTTAAGGGCTTTAAATTATAGAATATGGGGAGAACTAACAAAATTGCCATAGGTAATTTGGGTAATCGATGCGTACAATCAAATGCTAGGTACTTGATTTCCTAGTCATTCACATTTTGCATTATCAGAGCTGACAGGCCCTTTAAAATTATTGTCTTGGTGAATGATTTAGCCACATCACCTATAAATTACCTTGTGCCTTAGTGTTTATGTAATATTAAGGTATAAATTCGTGAAATAATTAGGCAAATAACCCTCTTGACCTTGACCGTTGTGTCGATTGTCTGTGCTTAGTGTATGAGTGATGGAAGATCTTGTGCGCAAGTTTCAATGTCTTTCCCAAGAATGGAACAAGAAGAACCATGATTTAACTGCTTGCCAAGAAAAACTGGAAAAGTTGACGGTACTTCTTCCCTAGTTTAATACTTTTTAAGCTTGACTTGACGCGTTTTTGTTATATGCCAAATCGTGAAACATTCGCCTCTAAAAGGGAGCTTCTCATTGCACGTGAGCTGTTTCCTAGAATTAATGTTGTTTGAAGGTGATACCCTGGAGATTGGCGCTATTTTATCTCTCGAGAAACGTGATATGGCTGCCTTCGAACGTTATATGTCACAATTGAAATGTTACTACTGTGATTACAAGTACGTTATTGGTTTGTAATCACTCGTCAATGTCCAGAGTCAATTTGCCTGGTTCTCCTTACAAATATGAATTGTTTGGGTTGAATCTGCTACGCCTACTCGCACAAGGAAGATTGGCTGAGTTCCACACAGTAATTACTCCTTTCGCCTAATTAGTTGTGTTAGGAAGTTGAGCGTTTATCATCAGAAGAAATTAATGCAAATGCCTACATCAAGCACCCACTTTCAATGGAGCAATACTTGATGGAGGGTAGTTTTCATAAAGTGTTCCTCTCTAAAGGAAATGTTCCATCGGAACGTTACAACTACTTCATTGACATCCTCCTAGATGCTACTAGGTACGTAATTGATGTTACTTTACGGTATTAAAGAGATGAAGTAGCTTCGTGCATTGAAGTTGCCTACGAAGAGCTCTCCGTTGAAGAAGCAACTAAGGCGCTATTTTTTACCAAACCAGAACAAATGAAGATCTATGCGAAACAGGTACCATCTGGTGACTGTTATATTAGTGCATTTTAGCGTCAGTGGACTCAGGTTAACGGCAAGTATGTGTTCGCGAAGCCTAATAAGCAGACTGAAAATGCACTACCTGCTACTGACCTGGCGAAAATTCTTCTTTATTATACTCACGAATTAGAACAAATAATATAGTTTTGTGCACTTTGTTGATTTGTCACTTTATTACGTTAATTGAGTCTGCTTTCAG
Organism: Echinococcus granulosus; assembly: GCF_000524195.1. NCBI lineage: Eukaryota > Metazoa > Platyhelminthes > Cestoda > Cyclophyllidea > Taeniidae > Echinococcus > Echinococcus granulosus. The sequence goes on along the minus strand of NW_020170381.1, from coordinate 1,509,298 downwards.
GACACAATAGATTACCTGCAAGTAATGACTATGATGTCTGTACAACTCGGGTGTTTATTTCCGGTGGATAGCTGTTTTTCAGTATTATTATGACTACTAATATGTCATGCTTTTTTTTTACAAAAACAGTACGTTCTAGTTTTGTAAACTGTTTTTGTTATGAGCTGAATAGGGTATGCGTTCTTTGTTGCTTCACATGTGACTCCAGTTTCCCTGAATAAAGTCAACGATATTTTTAAGCATTGCAATTTTGTGTGGTGGACAATAATGACAAAGCAACCTGTATTTTGATTGCCTCATGATTATCCTTCCACAAAGTGAATGGTTTTTGAACCCTAAGGATTCGTGTACTCAGTCTTGTGCGAACTCACAGCTGCCCTGGTTCCAATGTTCCAGTGATGGTCCACACTTCTTGCCCTCTTCGGGTGTTGTGATTAACGCATTGGGCCTGAAATGTTTGATCATTTACAACTGTTGACCTCGGTGACATCTGAAACACGATAAATTCCAAGTAAAACCCCTTTTTGGGTAGAAATCTTGTCGCGGCCGACATTTACTTGGACTTGCTCTTGTTTTGTGTAGGCTGTTCCGATTTAGTACATCGCTAACCTGGTCCACATATTCCTGATTGGAAGTGCAATAAGGTTTCTCGCGCTTGGCTGCTGCAGAATCTTAACCTTTGAGGCTCAATGTCTATTTTGTTCCCATTGATGAACAGAGTCGAGCGGACTTCGGCGCGTTTGTTACAGATTGCGATTTTAAACGCTCGTGTCTTGAATCTTTTCAATTGTTCACAAGTGTCTGTTAGACTTTAAAAAGGTTAAACTTGGGAGACGTTGGTTTTTCAAGATGGTTTTTGGAGCAGCCTTTGCCATTCTGTCTTGTACTCATTGATGACATTGGCAGGGTAACAGAATGGTCTTAGTTACCTGCAATGGTACCAGTTGGGATTGAGGTCCGTGCGAAATCACCGAGGGTCTGAGGGAATGCATTTCTTTTCGATTTGTCTATTCCGCGCGGATCCTGCAATTATAGGTTGTTTTAGAATGAAATAAATGAAATGCAGAGTCAGTCATTGGGTTAAATGCTACGATGTGTTGAATAACTCCTGATATCACTATCATTCAAAGTGCTCCAATGTGCTCGCTGACGATACTGACTACGTAAAATGCCATTTAACAATTGTGAGGCAGTTTATTTGTACGTTTGCAATTAATGTTTGCGACCCGCCATTATCCATCTTTATCATCCGTTGTACCACAGGCTTCAATGAATCCAATCAGGACATGAAACATCCTGTCCACCTCCATTCAAACGCATGAAATTTCGTCCTCTTTGTCGGTCCTCAATCTCGTTCATAAATTAAGAATAGGCTTTTCCATGTTGCCGTTTACACACTGTCGTCTCTGAGGTGTACTACTCTTGAAAAGCCGCGCCTACATCTACTGGTCGTTTTACTTGGGTGATTAGGAGGACCGACACGTCCCGTCGTTAAACTATTCTTTACTTGTGTTCCTTGTCAGCTGACGAATGAATAGCCGGAATGGCTATAAGATGTAATATATTCATATAGGCACAACCGAACGATTTAGCACGATAACTCAACATCATTCGGGCTTGCGATGTTGTACACCTAATTGCTGGGAGCAATTCAAACACTGACGAAGCGTTCTCGTGTGCATCTCTCCGAACATCTATGTCTCTAGCCTGCCTAGAGAGAACTCTTCGTCCTACCCACAGCTACGACCCATGTATCGATTTTTTCACAAAGAATCTGGAATCTTAGATGAAAAATTAGGACTGTTAGGGAAGGCCGATTACAACACGATCATCCAAGCGGGTGTGCGCGTAGAATGTAACGATTGTGCCTCCATGATAGCTTCATGCAAAACTCCAAAAGTATCCGCTACCCTATAAATGTGGGGCTTAAATTGGCCATACCCGTCCTCATCTTAACTCAGGTAAAGATTAACTTGAGTATTAGCCCTTTCGGCTGGAGATTCCTCAAAACTCAGTATGCGGATCTACTATTTCTCGTCCCACATTAGAATCCTCAGTGACGTAAACAATATAAAGTTTTCCATTCTACATCAAAGTCTGTTCTCTAAGATAACTAGAACGAGGGCAATTACAGGGTACAAGGAGTTGAGGTACCGTTACCATTTGGTACAATAGGCTATGATGCCGCATCATTTAAACCTAGAAATTCCGTCTGAAGTCTAATGCGATAAAAAGCATTTAACCTAATTTTTCTAGTGCCAACATGAAAAAATATACCTCCTTCACTTCCGTGAGATAAATCTGGGAATTCCTTTCAAAAAAAGTGAGATCCACTTTTGCATTTCTATTTTACGATATTTGGTGGAAACGAATATTTGGCCAATAGGATCGCTTGAAATTAAGAGTAGAAAATAAACAATCAAACTGGTAACCAGACTTATTACGCCTTGTAAATGCTCTAGTCCAACATGAGTGGTATTAATGCTTTAGGTACCCCAAGGTCATTACGCAATATTCTTCGAGCCACTGATTCATTGGGTAAAGGGTAGATCATCCGATTAACTTATGCTGCTCCCCTTTTCCGTACATGCCTTTATTTCGACCTAGTTAAGCGTGCTGGTTTGTAATCCATTTAATACGTCGTATTTTTCAACAATAAATGTTTTCGATTCAGCTTCCCAGTTCGGTTTTGTAAAGGAAAAACTAAATCCCGCGCATTAATTTGCAAAATGTTTGAAATTCACGTAACGTAAAGCGATGCCCACTTATTTATAAAGATGGTAACAACTATTGGATATTTCGCACATATGTTAATGATCAAGTTCGTCGTTTATTCCCACACGAATCATAAACAAATTAGGTTTTGCTCTAAATTTTTGGGGGATAAATCAGGGTAGCAACCGAATTGTACATGGAACAGGATGTGGGACGTTAAAAGCAGTCCACGAAGGAATGTAGGAAAAATGAGTTATCGTTTCGCGCTCTTTAAACAAGAAACCACTCGACAAAAGAAATACCTCCAGGCCATAATTACACTTTTCCCATTGTTAATTTACGAAATATGGTGTCTCTGAAGGGTAGGCGCAGCGAAAATGAAACAGGCTACCCCGACCCCAAGTAAACGGGACCCACAACCCACCCGCTGCGTAAGGTCGAGATCAGCCTTGGGACTTTGCCGTCTCACAAAACTGTTACCTTCAAACTGTTTCGATGAGCAGCTACTGGCTATACCTCTCACCTTGCCCCGTTGGCAAACGATGCTCCGTCTGTGTATCACATCCTACCCATTGACAACAAGGTACAAGCTTCGCGGCCTCCAAAAACTGCGTAGCATAACAGTGTTGTTGAATGAAATAGGCTCATCTCAGTCATCTTATGTCTGCTGCAAAATATCAAGCCTTGTTCAACTTACCCATGAGCTCCCGCAATGCAAATGAGGAATTCAATATCACTTATTAAACTTCGATATATTGTAAAGAAATTGATTGAAAAAATAATGGGATCTCCGTCCAGCTACCAAGAAGGTTCTCCAAATCGCTTTATAATGTTAACATGTTCATCAAGGTCAGTTTGTGCCTTTGTTCTCATATAAAAGATTGGACAATCACGGCTAAAGTATAAAACAGTGCACATTAACATTCAGAGTTAACGGATTCTGACTAAATAAAACCAGAGACCAATATCAATTCTCATACTCATTGGTCCATAAAAGTAAGCTAATGTAGAATGCACGATAGGTGCTTTAAAGGAAATGAATGGACGCAAGAGGCTGTTTAGACTACAATGGCCTAAGCGCTTTTAAAAGATGACGTAGGAAACAATTAACCGTGCGCATTGAGGTACGAAAGGAAATTAATTAGCACCACAAATTAGCGAGAGTATTCTGATGATTTATTGTGACGAAGATGCAAAGGATAAAGGGGAAAGTAGTGGCATACTACTGTGATATCCGTTCCGCAACATTCATGTTGAAATAGGTTATAAAAACAAAAACGACCCAAAATCTGACGGAACATTTCTTCAAATCGTATTAGGAACTAGAGAACAAACACCGACTGACCTAGCGCAGATGACCTGCTCGTGGATGCTGCCTTGACAGCGCTGACACTCGGTCCAAAGACGAGCGTAGCGAGCCTCCAATGAGCGCAGTCGCTCCGTCTCTTTCTGGTAAATCTCGGAGGCCCGTGGCTGGCAGTATGTGCACAGCGCCTCAGCTAAGTGTAAAATTGTGCAATTAGTACACCTATCTGTTAAAAACTGTTCAAATTTCGCAAGGTGTAAGGAAATTCGCACTAAACAGACGGCAACTAATGGATGAAATATATCTTGTCGAAACCGTGTAAGTACTATAATGCTGGTTATACAAGACTTTTCTACCATCAACATGGATTGCTAACACAGCTTACTTTCACGATCCTTAGGAAGAAGGGACCTGCACCCAACGCACGATACACGCTTTTGCGTGAATGCGGACAACTGGCCGACTTTTGAATGAACAACCGACTTCACTAGTGTATGCTCTCCGGCTAAAATATAATACAGAGATTGAAATTTGAAAACAGCCTACAATGCCACACAGTTACTTTAAGTGGCCGAAATCAATCTCACTTTGTTATCAGGATCCAAATGAATGAAGAAATAACAATATATATTAAATGGGCACAACTATGGGCAGGAAAAAGGAGTGGCGTAAAAACTGACTCAATAGCGCCGACTTGGCTTTGGCCTCGCCGAGAATTGGCTCGAAGATGCGCATGAGGGGATTCGCCAGCTGATTCTCGAGGTAGTATTTAGCATCGATGGGGATGTTGTGCTGCAGCACGTAGAGTGGATCCTCGGCCTTGGCGTAGGCGGCGGTGTTCTTGCTGCCCACAGAGGTAATGACGTAAGGCACCCGGTCGCCCAGCTGCGGGGCTGAGCCGGGATCGCGCTTACGAATCTTATTAGCCAGTTCCACGTGGGCTTGTTTACCGGTGTACTCCTCGTCGGTTTTCGTCAGCTCTTTGCTTATCACTAATTGGGCGATATCAATCCGGTTACAGAGCAGATCCGAAATCGTGCGCTGGGCGTAGCTCACTGCAGCTGAGGGGTCCCTGGAAGACGTACACAGTCCAATGAAGATCCAAGGTAATTCCTTCTGCTCCCATAAAGAGAGAAAGTCATCACAGGTGAATGCTTAGAAGCCCACGATTTGACTTGGTAACGTAAAGCATGATTAACCCAAATGACTATAATACTTACTTGGAAACTTACCGCATCCAATATTCACGTTTACCTTTGGTAACTCGGACAAGGAAACACAAAACAGATGTTGCATTTCCCAAAGTCAATTTTTGCTTAGGCACGCATAAACCCTATGACCAAGTTTACTTTCAAATAAATAATCCGGATTCCCACAGTTTGATAATTTAGCTCTTTCAACAATGGTGATCGACAATGGGCGTGGGACTTGGTAAATTCAAATACAATAGGATCACGATATAGGCACGAGAATCCCACCTGTCAATGAGGATGCGCTCGAGACAAGCGTTCACGAGATTAGCCACGAGGGGACTGTTGTCTCGTCTGACCGTTTCAATACCTTTGCAATCCATCTTGTCGTACTTATCCGGTTTCGTAAAATAGAGACCCGCATACCGCTTCTTGTTTATAAGCAAGTAAGGGAAGTAAACCTAAAATGGATTGGAAGTGCACAAATTTCAACACATTCTGCCCAGATTTTATCAGCTAGAAAGATAAAAGACTACCAAGCCACTTGAGAACATCCAAATAGATGTATGGGCCTCACCTACTCTTACAACAACAAAGGAGTCATTTTAAAAAATACCCATCCCTAAGCTGTATCTATTTTGTGAAATTGGAACATGTGAACTGGTGGAACATACGTAAAAAGCAGTGTACTTATGTAAATTAACGAATTTGCTTGACAAAAAAATAAATGCTCAAACCCACCTTTTCAAATTCCAGCTTGATGGGATTCAAAAATTTGCCAGATATGTACTCAGCGCCTTCACGGCCCAACTGCATGGCTTCCTCGACGGTTGAAACCCCGAACTTGCACATAACGGAATCCGTATCGCCGTATATTACCTGAACAAGTCCGTAGAGAAAAAGTACATTAAATGGTTCATCAAAATAGACAAAGCTAGCGAACTTCCATTGAGTCGAGAGGCCTCAAGCTAGTAAAACGAACCCAAACAAATAAATCGCATAGGGCTAATAATAATAATAAAAGGCAAAATATTTAACGCATGGAAAGATGTGCACCTTTGCATCACTTTTATAGCCATTTCCGGTAGTAAATTTTTCTTCTAGTAAACGTTTAGTTTCTTCAATCATTTCCCGACCAAAACCCGAAATGGAGCTGGAGATCTCGAGACAGGGCAGTTTCCCAACATGAGCACCTGTAAAACCGTAGACAGAGTTGGCGCTCACTTTGAGCGCTAGCTGACGACCATCAAGAACTCGCCGCCTGAATTGGTCCGTTTCTGCAGCCATTTCACGTTTGGCTCTATAGAAAAGTCGACTCCTCAGTAAGAAGGCTAAATAACTCGTTATTCCAGGAGGCTTATTGACTAAGCAACAGATCAACCCAACGACTAACAGTATTGAGAGCCTAGACTTGAGAGAAATGGAGAGTTTGAAACTAAAATACCTCGATTCCATGAACTGGTCTAGGATAGAACAATAACATCATGTTCAATTTTAGTGATAAAAGGTGTAAACCTTGATGCAAGTTTTTTAGATACTAACACACCTCAACTGTATTTAAGTTGCCTTCGAGGACTTTAATTAAAGCAGCAAAAATGATGTTGCTGACTCACTTCATCCTAGCTTCCAGCAGTTGTTCAAGAACACATGGCAAGAGTCCCTTGCGAATATGTTTTTTGACAAAGTACGCCCCTGTAGGTGTTCTTATATAGTCATCTGGACCAAGATTATAATTGGCCAAAAGACCGCCTATTCCTCCTGAAGCAGAAATATCCTCCGGCCTTAAGAATGTCGTGTAGCACAAGTTGTGGGCAACCATAATGCTCGGATATAGGCTGGAGAAATCTAGGGTCGCAATGGGCTCATTGTAGAAGCCGCGTCGAGGTTCGATAACAGTCCCACCCACATACTCGTCACCCTGATCTGGTCTCTGGGTTGGCAAGAGGAGACCGTGCTCCCTCGCTTTTCGCAAGAGTTGAGAAATCACCTGCAGAGTTGACAAAGCGGACGTGAAGTAAACATTATGGAGATGAAGGCCAATACAATGAGACATGGGCTATCACTAACATTGTGAAGTGTCGTTTTGATGAACGGAATGATAATTCCGCTTAGTATTCAGACTGTATGGAGCAGCAAATAACTATACCTTAACTTGTTGGCCTCGCTTCAACAGATAGGCGATAGGAACACCAGTAACTCGAGCCATCTCAACACTATTCGCAACAGACATCAGTTTATCCAACAGGAGCAGAGGTAGGTAGGCGTCTTTCAGGCAGTATACGGCCAAACGTCGGCGTGTTTGGTCATTTCCGTTTTGAAGATCATTAATAATGCTGTGATGCACATCTTCCTTTTGCTTTTTTAGGAAGTGATAACTAACTGCGTTCAGAGTATAACTTCGCAATTTGTAATCTCTTAATAATACCTAAAGAGAAAAATCGAATGTTCACTAAATATTAAAGCCAAACTCAACTCTTAGTACTCTTTACGGCAGAACAAGCAACAAACTCGGGGTCATGGTGATTCAAAGCCACAAAAGTACTTGCATAGTATTGTCTGGGTTATTTTTTCAATAATGAAGAACTTCTGAATTTAAACCAGCGACGCACAACATTCACATTTTCATACCTGTAATAGATCAAATTGAATGCGCCCATCAATAGACACGTACTTGTTTTCCCGCCTGCCCATCTGTTTCGAATGGATTAGGCTTTCACGCACAACGGACTTGGACCCGAGCACACGTCCCAAGAAAGGAAATGAACTCACTTTCAGATGATTGCATCGATTCACTAGATAGGGGAGGTCAAAATTCTGCATATTGTATCCCGTAATCATGTCTGGATCAACTTCTCGAACGAAGTGAGCCCATCTCTGTACAAAAAAAGCAAAGAAGCGATAGGATCCATTGTGAAAAATAACCATTGGATAGTTGTCACCTTAATTTGAGGGGCACTAACCAGGAAATTTGCATGTTATGCTATGCTTCAGGCAGTTAGGCATAAAACCTAATGTTACGGCAAAAGCAAACGCTTAAAAAATAGCAAAGCATTGAAGGGTTGAAATAGCGAAACCTAAATAAGCTTGTTTACAGAAAGCATTTCAGCTTCCGTTGCAAAGCAGATGACACGTGAGCCAACGATGGGAGCGCAGGTATTAAGCGTAAAAACATTTCGAATAAAAGGCTTTGAATCACCGTATCTGATGACCATATTGGCTATCTGAATAACAGCATCATGCTCTGGGACTGGAAAAACACCTAAACGGAAAAACAACGCATTACCAACAACGTGATAAGCGGAAAAAACCGTCGCACCACATATATCGCCTTCGTATGCCTGATTTATGGGAAACAAATTATTGAGATGTTAGGGGTAGTAAAGATACAAACACATAAGGTTACACATTTCCCTCAGCTAGTAGATTCATAGAGAATTTTTGCATTACATAGATACAAAAAGCAAAAGTCATAAGATGGAGGCAATAGTGTTGTCAGGAATTATCAACATGGGCAAACGGATCGAGTTCAGTAATAATGTGATTATTCGATGAACAGAAAACCCTGGTGAAATATGAACTGCTATAACTGTTGGGAAAAAACCTTCGGAAATTAGTGATTTAACTGAGGCCTACTAATTTGAAGAGCCAATTAGATCTAACTATCACCTCTTCGACCGGCACATTCAATATCGAAACTGAGAATCCTAATGGGCGCGATCTTGTTCCATTCGCCCTCGGTGGGGTAAACTGTGACATCATTCCACGCAATATCGACCTCCAATTGGCATCTGGTCTGTCCCGTAACAGAAGAGAGGAATCCACCAGTGGGCTGCGCAATGCTCGTCTCTTTCGGCAGCACTTTAGAAGGTGATATAATCTGACTTTTCTGTCGTAAGAGGTACCTGCCCGCAGGCAACTCGACCCAAGAGCATCCAGTCATGTTGATATCAACCATGAAACGCGTTTCAAAGTCGACATTGGCCTCAAAAGGCGCGTAAGACTAGGGAACAGCAAGTCATTTCAAATGGAGACAGGAGAGAAAGCGCTCCGAAAGTGAAAACTCACACAATCAGAAAAGACACCAAATGAAAAACCATTTTCGAGGAGGCGCCTTGCAGTGGCAATGAATCGAGGAAGAGCAAGCACAATTCGGATGAATTTGGACTTGGCGTTACCATGAAAACCGAATATACCTAAGGGGTTTAAAATGCACGAACATTAGACGAAAAAACTGGCATCAATCTGAAGCTGAAATGTCAAGAGTCAACACGTATTTCGAATCTGCGTTCATTAATGCCTAGGCTTCAGGCTACTTACGCTAGTGCCTTAAAGTAAAATCCACTAAGGCAAATTTCGAGTAACAACACAGACATTTGAGGAGCTCGGTAAAGTTAACCGAAGATAAACAGAAATTAGGTAATTCGTGTAAGATAGGTTGGTCTAAAGAAACTGTTGCTTACTTTCCTTTTCCTCAAGTTCTACATTAAGGACCAAATCTTTAAGACCTTCTGATTGGTTTCCCTTCAGTTCCCGATGAAGAGCAAGGTTCAACTGCCTACGGAATTCTATAAGATGTTTCTCCATGAAGTGTTGTGGTGCAGAAACATAAAAGTACGGCATAAACCCGTGAATATGAGCCACAACGCTGTGCCCCTTCTCCGATACTCCGTAAACGCGGATGATCGGTACTGGACTGTGATTAGGACCGGGCATAGCCGACAGCTTTTGACCCTAAAGTGTACCCAAACATACATTGAAGCGGATTAGTTTATGTGGCTGAAAATGACGGATGTCGATGAGATGTAACCAGACTACTATAACCTTATAAAAGTCAATATCCATCTGTTGGAAAACTAGTTTCTCGTTCGCCACATCAATAGGCAGGACTGGAGGTCTTAACCAAGTTTTGGGAAAAGTCATCTTGGTGTCGGCAGTCACAACATCGCTTTCATCAACAAGAATGTCTTCATCAGCAGCTTCAGCCTCATCGAGAATCATGAGCTCCTCCTCAAAAGTTGGTGGCTCAACCTCCTCATCGACATCATTCCCAGGTCTTAAAAGGACAACATTAATCGGACATCTGAAACGTTTGAGTACACTTGAGAGCATGTTTAGGAAAGTGGGAACCTAGTTATCGCAATGTAAACTTTGTGACGAATGCGATTATCATTCAGGAAAGTGTGTGTAGTCACACAAAAGTTAACAAACGAACACCAATACAAGAAGCAAGCAAAATAAATATCTGTGAAAGACAACGACGCCGCGAATTCACAAGTAATTCTGCGTGTCTACTACGAAATATCGAATTTCAAGGGAAGGCCACCTGTCACGAAAAAACCCATAAGCAAAAGAATTACCTGCTGTGCTTCATTGTAGACCTCTGCGCATGGGTGAAATTCAACGACTTACAGTACGCACTCATAAGATAGCACGACTACTCACAAACTTTTTTCATAATCACGCCACGAATTCGAATAGACCAATGGGAAATACGGCATCTCCATCTAGTTAACTAATTAGGATAATCTAGTGAAGCGGTGCGGATACCCTATAAATGTTCACAATGACTAGTTACATGCTGGCGTAAATTGTTTCAGTAAAAACCTAGTTGTACCAACTCATCAAATGTCATTCGTCACATGGTGGTAAGAAGGTACATTAAATTGAGTTGTACCGGGTGAAACAAAGATCAGCGCTTCAATAAACAAAAGACACAATCTTTCGCTTCTTTTAAAAACCCTAAAAGTCAACGAAATGGCGAAAGTGCTACTGTGGTTTATTAAAGTGATACTTGTGTCTGCACCTCCAATGCAAAGTTTTAGCTAACAAATGCCCTTCACTCTTCTATAAGTATTTTGTGTTTTGAAGGTCATTAAAGGCTTTATTTACCCTCTGCTGCAAAGCCCGCTTTTGATATTTGGAAGCGCGCTACTCAAGCTGGCACTTTAATGATCGACTCCTGATTTGAGGTCGTGCTCTGGGTTCTTTTATCAGTTGACCTAAAGCTAGATGATTTTTTCAATATTTTTTGGCACTAACAAGCCCTAATGTTTATGATTTAGGTGGATTTGCGCATGGTTGCCTTGCTACATGCACAGCAAATGCTTAGTGAATTGTTCCAACTGTTTTTCTTTTTTGGTGCTAAATAATAAGTAACGGCTGTTGCATGCGAAATTTCCATGTCGATTTGATCAAGCCGCTCATGGTCTAATGTAGATGGAACCGTCTGTCAAGATCTCGCCGACGACATCCCAGGCGATATTGCTACACTTTGCTCTTGATATTACGCATGAAATGAAGGGAATTCTCGTTGGTTCGGTACTATTACTGCATCTCATTTTGATTTTCCTTAGTTAAAAGTGCCTGACGTTTTTGTTGTGACCATAATCCCACTTTCGTCAAATCAGAATGTAAACTGTTCGGTGATTGAGTCCAGATGTCAGGTAATGTTTCTTATATTCCAGTTTATTATGCTGGTTTCTTTGCAAAGACTCTAGATTGTTTGTAAGCTGGTTCTCTTTAAGATAGCTGCCACTTTTATGAACAGTTCTACCGCTGTTCCGTTTTCTTAAGGGGTATGCATTAATGGCGAACTGATTATAATCCTTTAAAGGCTTGTATCTATAAGAACTTTATAAACAGTCGATGTATCCGTGCTTATTCATATTATGACTATATGCCTGTATTCAACGCATGGTATAGGTTTTATGGTGCACATCAGATTATATCCAGTTTTGTGAAGAAGCCTTAATATTTGAAATAGCATTTCACCGACGCATGTTGTGAAACAACCGCTTTGTTTTTGCGTATGTTGTTTACTGACTTAATTCATCCCTTGCTAGAATAGGGTTGTTTGAATGCTCTACGAATTTTAAACTGATGCATCTTAGCGATCTTTTTCAAAATCACCTTTGTTCATACAAAATGTTTTCATATTGCAGGATTTCAGTCGGTCCACTGGAGCCCAACTTGGCGTAGTTGGCTGGTATCATTCTCACAACGACCTTAATACAGCCTTAACTAAGCAGGATATTGACTTTCACTTGAAATTTAAGGCCAAGTTCCCAAACTCTGTCGCTTTGGTGGGTTTGTTCGGTAGACGTTCAGGTGATCAACTGGTAAATTTCCCAGATTGTTTTATCAAAATAAGATTTGTTTCTTAAGGCTACTTTGGGCAATTTAACCAGGGGTAAACTAGTTGAGTTGTAGTTCCTATTTTTTCTTAAAAAGGCAAGCGTTTCGATTGATGCACTATTACCGCACTGGGAATGTACGCGCATGAGATGTTCTGATGGCAATTTTAGGCAAGAGTGATGTCATTTACTGCCTACCAGTGTGATTTAAATGAGAACCCGGTTCAAATCCAATGTTTAGTCAGGCCACTTCTTTTGAATTCCTTCTCGTCAAAGTACTACGCAGTCGCCTGCCTCGCCCTCGAAAGTGTTCTCAAAATCGCGGAGGAGTACGTTAGTCAACAAAAAGGTGAGAAAGGCAAAGCTCGATTTGGCGATCGCTTGTTTATTCCGTAGAATTGTCGCATAGATTATGAAGGAGTCTTTACTCTCCAGCCACAAATGCTGTTACTTCTCATTTATTGATAATTCCTGACCATTTGATTTTGAATTGTTTCTCGAAATTGACTCTTGTGAAGAGGCTTTGTTAATGTTTTCACTTTTGCTGATAAATATTGGAGTAGCGATATTTAGGTAAAAGAAATATCTAACGTGTTGGTGGTCTGTAATTCTTTTTAGAAGGTTCGAGCTATCTGGATTCTACAATACTTAAGCCGATTCTAGTGACCCTCCAATCCATGATTGCGTGGACGAACGACTTATAGCTAAGGTTCTGGTGAGGAGAACCGAGGCTCAAGTAACGTCTCTCAATATTTTTATGCTTTTGACTATTCCTCTTGTGTATTGAACTTTAAAAAAATTTTCCACTCCAGCCTTCTACCCTTAAGAGAGTACTTTTGCTCTGATCACTCGATGGCGTTAGAATAGGTAAACTAGTGTTTTAGTTAACATTCGCCGTGATAGTCACTTCAAATGAACTGTACCAATTTTTTCCACCCTGTTTGGTTGTTTCTTGTCTGTAGAGGGAGTGATGTGATCTGAATCAATCTGTGTTCAGGGTATTTACTCCTAGGTTAGCTGTAGGTGCGGCCGCGGGGCTCAGAGAGGAGTGTGTCTACTCGAGAGGCCTGCCTTCTATGGACAAGGAGCTTGCATCCATTTTCGAGATAAGGTGGTTTTATACAAGGTCATCTATAACGTTCGGTGTTTTAATGATGTCCCACAAACGAGAGTGCACTCTGGATATAAGTGGCTCCAACGAGGGGCATTTGACTGCCTTTGCCTGTTCCGGATATCACCGCAGGTTGTGGCATGGGCGGGCTGAGTTGTATTGTGAGGAATGCAGCTCGGTATTTTGATATGTTTACCACAAAAACGGTATTTCTGACTTCTATTCTCGTAAAATCCTTTTCAAATGTATTGTGCAAGTACCATCGGGTCGAATGGTAATATTTTCATTATTTCTCCTACCAGCGGCTTCAGACCCTTGGGTAGAAACGATTGAGTAGAGGAAGGCATCTTGTATTTGCACAGTTTGCATAATGTTTTGCGAAGGGTCAGCGTCAGTTTCCTCGTTAGGATGTGGCAGCATCATGTCACTCACGAGGTTGGTGTGCACTGGTCGCTTCCCACCCAAAAGCATATTAAGCTAAACGTACATTACATACCTTCTCGTCATGTTGAGTCCCGTCCCCGGTCCTTCCTCTGGAAATTGCTTCCTTACACGTTATTTTCAATGAGCTTTTTTCCTCTTAGTATGCAGATGCCACCTTCGTACCCAACCGGTGATGCACCTTTATAAGGCCCCATTTTGTGGTGGACTGTGATTGGTTGTGCACGGATTTGTGTGATGCGAACTAAGTTGTTTGGTAATGAGGTGATCTTCGTCACTCGAAATACATCATGGCTTTAAGGGTGGTAAAAGTTGCCACTTTCCCGACAGGTGGAACAACTTTCCAGAGAAGAACTAGGTCTCCCTTTTATTAGACTAAACTGTGCTTACCTGGTGTGTGACTGGCGCAGGTGTTTACGCACGAGGTTAAGCATTCATCGCATCTCGCCTTTAAGTCGCTGTGCACACCCGTGGACCTTACGGGTTCAGTAACCACCGCTCCCTCTAACGAGAGCTTAGTGACAAGCCTGATCTTGTAGGCAATCTAACGTAGACTCTGTTCCGGAGTATCTCGACCGAAGACAAGCATGGGATTCGGGCATATGATACAATACTAAGAGAACAGTCCAGTCAGAGAAGTGCATAAGCCTTAAATAGCGGGTGCTGCATTGCAGGATCCAAAAGGCATGGCCTGAGATTCACAAAACCTATTTGTTAATATTAAAACTTCTTCCCCCCTATGTGGTTCTTCCATCACTTTCCAACATTCAAATCGGGAATCCCTCATGCAAAATTGCCTTGACTCGTGTAGGAAGCTTAACGAGTCGTTTACGCGAGGTAGCAAAGTCTCGATGACTGAGTTTGACTTTCTGTAATTGACGCACAGACGGAGACTTTCACCTTTTTATTGACTGAAGCAATCGGCAGGGTTGATAGCGATTTGGAGAGCCTTAGGGCCTTAACTTACAGCATCTCATTGACTAGACCGTTCACCTATCCAGCAGAAATGCGGTATGCGTCAGGATGTGCACCCGATCATTTTATCCTCGTCGGTGTCCATTGTGTGTTTTACGATGCTTGTTCGTCCCAGCATCCAGCCATGGGATTATACTCTCATGCTCCACCAGTAACTTCTAAAGCTCTTTCCTTTCACTAGCGGCGATGAGTAAGGCGAGGACATAACCCACTGAGGTTGTACGTAGGTATTGCTGCGGCTTCGAATAAAAAATCTTAAATACCATTGACACATCCTCGGTGACGAGAAGGCTACCGAGACTTTAGTGTCATTTGCAAGATTTAGGACACTCCCAGTGCTGCGTGGGAAATCGGCCCCATCTACCAACGTCCCTCCTGCTGCTAATCGTGGCTTGTTAGACAGTAAAACAATTTTAATGTAGCGTCCTGGGACTCCCCGAAGACGAAAGAAGACACAATACTCGGGCAGAATATATATTTAGCACGGAGAAGGTGTCTGGGATATTGGCATGGCCCAAAAGGCCAGCCCACCCAGCGAAGTACAAGGGGGCTAATTCAAAGTACAAAAGTGGCGCCTCACCAGAACCGAGGGATAAACCACTATCGTATTACATCAACATACTGATAACGGGGCGGAGCAGCCCCGGGGTTTACTGCTGATATAGCCGTACCAGAGACAAAGTTGAAGTCGCATTTGCCGTCCCTTCTCACTTCAGCTTGGAGATACAGACTGTTCGATCGAGAAGATTGAGTAAAGGACATCATGCTAGGTTGACACAATGTGGAAACTGTCGGCGGGACCAGATGTCACATCGGCCTCGTTGTTGGATGAAGTCTGCCCGAACATGAGGTTAATACAAAATGACAATCCATTGCAAAAAGGCAGATTTGAACAAGCGTACAACGCATAACGACTCGCACATTAAAAACGGCATAGAAATCTCTCAAAGGATGTGGCCCATTTGAAGAGCAAAAACGAATAGGAAAACAACTGTAATACTTTGGTTAC
>NW_020170381.1:1492261-1493318 GCF_000524195.1 Echinococcus granulosus | reverse complement strand
TGCAGGTGAAAATCGCAAACAAGAAACAGTATCAGATGGTGGTGACGGCACTTCTATGTCTTTCTTAGCTTGTGCAACTGAATTAGTAGCTGTTGACTCAAATATGCTCTTCCCCGTACCGAAAAAGGACATACTTGACAATTCGCAGTGAGGTTGTACAGGCAAACAACATACTTCACAACCAATCACGTCAAAAGTAGGTTTTTATCATTGTTCAAACTGAATGTGTTTTATAGGTTCGAGCATTTTGGAATGATCGACTTATTAATTTACACACCATATTGGTCAGATTATTTTAGCCGACATATTAAACGCACCCATTACTCAGTTCAATTTCAAACAATTGTATAATAGTCAGGAAGCAATTGTAGCGTCTCGAGACTCCCTGAAGACGAAAGAAGACACAATACTCGGGCAGAATATATATTTAGCACGGAGAAGGTGTCTGGGCTATTGGCATGGCCCAAAAGGCCAGCCCACCCATCGAGGTACAAGGGGGCTAATTCAAAGTCCTAAAGTCGCGCCTCACCAAAACCAAGGGATAAACCACTATTGTATTACACAATACCCTGAAATGGTCAAGAGCGACCTTGACGTCACCGAAACAAGTGAACTTCGAAAGCTTTGGCCAATTCCTGTCTCAACAAATATTAATTAGGACAAATTTGCTTCGCATGTATGCCCGAAGAACTCCAAAGTTGCCATGGGGCAGAAACAGTTTTATGGTCTTTGGAAAAATAACACGGTTCCCCACTGTTTAATGCATTGCCCTCTTCTATCAAGAGAGGATAGCAGAACTGATTGCAAAATAAATGTGTAAGCCTCTCAGACCTCCCCTAATGTAGTGATCCAGGGTGTTACTAACGTGTAGAACGGCATAGGAGCTGTAGGTGTGATATATTGATTGATTAACTCTCGGTTTTGGCGAAGGGCTTCTTTGTCGGGGGCATTGTACCTCACCGGGTGGCTGGCCTGCAGAGGATGACAGTAGCCCCGAGTCCTTCTGTATATCGAATATACATATTCTGCTCGGGTATTATGTATGCTTTCGTCCTCA
>NW_020170381.1:1483163-1492161 GCF_000524195.1 Echinococcus granulosus | reverse complement strand
GAAAAGTCTTAGAGCGCCGCTTTGGCGGCAGTGAAAATCAAACCCGATCTTTTGGACATCTATCCTAACTTTACCGTGCCCACATAAAACTGTCGATAAGGTGAACTCTTGATACCTCTCTCACTTCTTTACTATCAGGATAGAGCCTGGTTAGGTAAGACTGGGTCTTTCCAAAGCAGGAAAAACCTGGCAAGGGGGAATAGGCAGGGAACCCTTTCTCAAGGACTTGTGTTAAAGCCTTGTCCTTCCTTACGTATGTCTGCTTCTAGGTCCGTATTTTTTCGTCGCTCCATGCACACGCATGATGGCTAGCACAATTCTCTGTTTATAAATATACTTTCAAATTTAGATAAAACTCAACCTTTTTACATTGTTGACTATTTATTGATGGCTGACACGGGAAGTTGACCAAGGCGAGCGCTGGGGACGGCGCTCAAAAGAGGAGAGGGCCTCTGTAACATGTTGAAAGTTTCGCCCTAAGTTTTGGCAAAAGGCCCTTTTTTCTTAGCCATTTTATCTCGCCGAGTGGGCTGGCGCCGGTGTACTACCCTATTTTAAGGAATATTTAAATATTACACCATCCCTTAAAATAGGGGGTTCGGCGGGACGCAATATATTTCTTCAGCCCTTGCAGTCTTTCTTAATAAGTTTTTTTTGCATATTTTTTTAATTACACTGAACTTGTTTCTTCATAATTAAGAATTTAGCAGCCATGCCTTTAAACGGGTCTCGGAAAGTGTTTCAATTTCAGCACATGACCGTTCTTTGATTGGTTAAACTGCCGGTGTGTCAGTGTTTGGTGATGGCTAGCCTCCTTGCAAAGTGGTCTAGATTTCTTACTATAATCAAGCAAAATGGCGGGATTCGTGGTTCTATTGTGATGTTATTCAGGTAGGCTCTATGCTCCCTTGTCATAGTTACAAGAACGGACGAGTTAAAAGATGGAACATTAGTCGGAGAAGATTATCTCGGAAATAAATATTACAAAAATGATCGCTACTTCCTGGGTATTTTTAAAAATTTTGTAATGTACTAGGGCGCAATCGTTGGGTTGTTTATGGAAACCGCTTTGGATGGGATTATGAGGGCTCTCAAATTCCCCCGGAATGGTGAGTTTTATAAACAGATTAGACTCTTAGGCATCGTTGGCTTCATTATATGACGGATGAGACTCCCATACAAAATCCTCCAGAGCGCCATTCGTGGATGTTGGACCACCAAGAAAACCGTACCCTTGAAGAGTCAGCCAAATATGTGCCCTATTCTACAACAAAGCCAAAGGTGGAAACTTGGATCCCAAAGTGATTTTTCGCAGCCTTGTGTATGATTTGTCAGTTAGCACGGCGATCTTTTTTTAGAATAAAGAACTGCCAAACTTTGCCTTTCTATCCTTTGCTGCCTAATTTTTTTGGGTAGCAATTCTTTTCTTTTTTTACGGTAGATGAATGAAGTTAGGCTGCCTCCTTCCGCTTATCAAACCATCGTTACCCATGCGCTTTCGCAGGAACGTGAAGAAATTATAGGCCTTCTCTGCGGGGAGGTGTGTAGTTCATACATTCAAATCTACACAGCCATTCCTTTTCGTCGGATCACCCATCTCAAGGATAGAGTAGAGGTGGCAGACGAAGATATGATACTGGGTTCGCAGAAGTCTGATGTGAGTATTTTTAGCCAATTATTTTGTTATAAAAACTGTTGAGGTTTACAGCTACCTAGACTTTTGGTTTTCAACGTTTTCATATTTTGCAACCCTAGTGGCCTGTTCTAATTGTATCGGCGGGAGTTAGATTGATGCGCTTTAACGTATTCGCTGCTAACATTGATAAACTTCTCGTTCTTATTTACCCGGTTTTGTCTCGCCGTCGTCCGTACCATTTCGCTATATGAAGTAGTATACCTAAGCTGTGAACTTGTGTCCTCGACGTTCCTTTTACGTTTTAGGAACTAGGAAAGAGGCTGGGGCAGAATTTGTGTGTTCTTGGCTGGTATCATTCTCACCCTCATATCACGGTACACCCAAGCGACCAAGATATTCGTACACAGGCCCTCTATGAAAAACTCAACGGGAATTTTTTCGGACTCATCGTTTCCGTATTTGATAATGATGATGCCAATAAGGTAATTATGGCATTCTGTTGTTTCCTTTTCGTTTGCAGTTTTAGTAGTTTCTATTACACACAGTTGTTGCTGGACAGAAGTCTGGAATTTTATGTTGTTCTAAAGTGAATTCACGGGTAGGCCAAAAAATCCGCTCCGCCTATGCTTGCTCCTAGATCTTAGCCGGTTTAGCTGAAACTATTACCAAGCTCTCTTGTGTTTTATTAGTTCTCACTAATGCCTTTTGTGGTTGAAATTTGTCAATGAAACGCATTTTTCTTGTGGTAGCATTCGCTTCGTTATGTTTTTATTCTTATAAATTCGTGCCAGAACTGCTCATTGTCTATTTGGGTAAAAAATGCTATGACATTATTAACTATAATCAGGCCTCTTTCGAGACTTTCAGTCGAATCACGTTGCTGTGATGCCATCATTGAGATACGAGTTACTGGACCTTTAAGGTCTCGGCTTTTATTAACTTACTCGAGCTGGTCTTTGCGTCAAGATCGGTAGATTAAGAAATCATTCTAAAATGGTTGAATTTGCCAGAGATTAGCATGCATTTATCAAATTTTTTTGCCAACATTCACTTACAGCAACAGACGATCAGCATGGCATGTTTCCGCTCCAATAAAGAGCCTGTCAAGCTGATCATCGAACCAACATCAGCGATTACCCGTGTCAATGACTACTACACTGCGTGTATGGAGACCTGGCGATCGATTCCTCGTGTGTTACTTGATGAGATATCGAACGAATCTGACGATTGTGGTAAGTTCTAATGGTCGTGTTTTATGATAATTCCAGAACCACTTTATTGCTCTATGTATCACATACTGCGACACTGCCGCAACGCCAAATGGCATGACTAACTTCTATAAAAAGTGATTACTTAGACAATCACATGCTTTGAAATAGCATAGCTTTGAATTTCTTAGGCTTTTAACAATCTCTCTTAAAACAATGAGTTGCTTCTACCCACAGCATGCCGCCGGCAAATGCGATTATACATGTCAATACCCCTGTAATTAAATTGTTATCACTTTTTGAGTCACTAGTGTAGTTAAGCATCCTTTAACAACCAGACAGTAAATAAGAGAGTCACGACGCAATTTCACGTCTTTTTATCTTCTTACTCAAACTAACACTTCTATCACAACAAATGTTCATTGCTCCCATGTATTTAAATCGAGTCTACCCGAACCTTCACTCTTTAGCACGTTTTACGAAAATGCTCCAATTCCGAGAGACAATTATATTTCCGATGACAACAACCTGCGAAAGTCTGGATAAACACGGCGTATTGTCGTTCAATATCTCTCATTCTTAGCGATGTGCTTGCAAATGTATCTGCGGGAAGAAACGGTGATAAATTTGGTTAAATCAGAACAGGCTGTTAACTCCTACATGTACCGTGCTTGCTTTCTTTACAGAACACAAATTCATATAGCTGTCTACCGTGTTTTTCCGTTTTTTTATTCACTCTGGAAGTCTTAAGCTGGTTGGCCAATAGAGTCCATCGATAGGCTGGGCATAGCCAAAGGGAATTACCCTTTGGCTTTAAGGACGAGGTGTTTGAACAGATCAACGCGTTTCCATTGAGCTGATGCTCTTAACCATCAGAGATGAATGGGTTGTCAAAAGAGGTTCCTTCACATGAGGACTACTTCGGATACAAGGGTAAGCATCGTCAGACCCATCCATCCTAGCTTTGGTGAAAGATTTTTTCGAAGTAAACTTCAGAGCGTTTCACAGAGCCGCTATCTTATGCAAAGGGAACACTTGAACGCTAAGGTACTTCGTAAATTCATCTAGAAGATTTCCTGGGCTTTAGAATATCACACTTTAAATCATAAGACACCAGAAGTGGAAGTGTTTTGGTAGGTGGGGAAGTTTGGATGGGCTCGAGATTCCAATGGAAGATCGGAACTAGACAAAAGAGTAGTCTCAGATAAAAATTGTGAGGTATGGGCTGATGAATTCATTTGGAGAGAAAACGCAGTCATCGAGGACAGTAGCTGTGCCTCCATCCTGTTCAATTAACGAGTCATCGCCATGGCGGCGGTGAAGAGGAGGCTCTTGGCATCCCTCAGCTTTAGCGCTGAATGTACAAAACTTGGTGAGTTGTGCCATGAAATTCTGAGACACAGTGCGAGCCATCCATCTGATAAAAACGGCCTGCACAAACTAACAAAATAATTTATTAGCTAAATACAATGCTGAGTGGAGAAATCAATCCACCCCAGCAAACTTTGAGGACCCAGTGTAACTGACGAGCTGGCTGTAGCTGAACAAAATGTCCGGAAGTCATTGGGCGGTATAATGAGTGGCAATACTATTGGTTGAGTTTCCAGCGCCTGTAAAGACTACTAATGAGGTTGATGAGAAGAGGAATTCATTACACTACGCTTGATTTCTCTTCAAAGTAGTTTCCAAACCCTCGAGAACAAAGAACAGCCATACTACAATAGAATGTAATTCACTGGCTCAAAACTATTCGTCCCATAACTACCAATATCATGTTCGTTTCGTTGGTAGAAAAGTAGTAAAAATAAGAGGCAATGAAATCAAGACATCAATAGATAGTTTTTAAATAACTAGAATGAAGGGATCTAGAAGGTCTTGAGGCAACACACAATGAACGCCCAGTGAACCGAGCTATACAAAATAAGGACATAAAACAGTGAAACAGTCATCTCAATATTGTCGTCTATCTAGTTTCAGCCCTACTTACTATGGAACTGTGAAAGGTGTGACAAAAAGAGGACTATTTGAAAATGATCTCTCAAAAGTAGTGAAATTTCACTTGTATGTGAAATTGATGCTAGGAGCATGGAGAATAGACTTACTAATTACATGGCAGACCTCGCTGTCCTAAAAACCAAGGCACTGGGCAATGGCGAACTAAGGGACAGCACAAAGTGGGCCTTACAATGTCAGCGTTCAAAAAGTGAAAAGTTACTCAAGCAAAGTTATTACCTTAAACGTAGTAATTAACTTCTAAAGCCTATAACTGGGCTAACCTTTGTCTTTGGATACAATCCACATATCCTCCCACAACACTATCTCACTCGCCCTAAATCGCAGTCTATTTACATCAAGCAAACCGTCTTCATCAGTTACTTTGATATGGAAATGTGATTACGCCTAGTGTTATTATTTATTAAAGTTAAACTCAAGTGACTTTAGCTTTTATTGCTTGTAAAAGGTAACTCCGCCCAAAAGCTCATAGTCCCTATGCAGACCTCGAATTTGTTGCGCAAGGACAACTGCAGACTGGGACCCCTCACAGCTCCAATGATTGATATCACCAGACCTCATCACAGTTTCAAATCAAGTCAACCAATAAAGACAGCTTAATTGATGTAGCCGGATTAAGATTTTGGGAGTGAGAGATAGTACCATGGGAGGACATGCGTAATGCATCCGCCGCCAAAAAAGTAACTCAGTCATAGTCCTACATGTTCATCGTTAATTCAAGGTAAACCAGCTAATGACTTTGTTTGAATAGTTTTACATACTTCTAAACGTTTGTATCTGAAAGCTAGTACAGCCTCAATACTTCCCTGAGGAGGGAAGAACACGCAGTACTCGAGCAGAACCTCTTGCCGAAATACAGAAGGGATTGGAATTACTGGCATGGATCCAAGGCCAGGCCGGCCAGAGGGATTACAGTAACAGAGCCCCTAGGTGGCCCGTTAACAAAACCGAGAGCTTAACAAAAAATACTACATATCTCCTCTCCTCTTTTGAATGTCATTCCCGCTGCTCTCCTTGGTGAACCCCTCGCGTCAGCCACCATAACGCAATCGGTGCCCTAAGAGAAACACTCATCAATCAACCAACCGCACCGGTCAACGAATTTCTGTGCAACTGAGAAGACATTTGATCGCAACGTCACCGGTCCCACTTGACAATTCTACTGGATCTCAAGTTCTGACCTATATAGGAGCTGTATTTGGAATTGGGAGAATGTGTTTGCTATCATGCGTGTTCATCGCTAGTCGTGAGTACACTAGTCTAAAAGCAGTCATTTAATAAAGGATTGAACCTAAAATAGCTTCGCATTAATAAGATTTCCCACTTATTCCCTCTTCTTACTTTATTCTCACTTCAGTGCTGCCCCACCATATCTATCTTGATTCTATCCGGCTCGTTGGGGGGGGCGGAGGAGGAATCGCATGTACGCATAAACATTACCTCCCTGCAAGTATGGTAGGTAGCACCGTAACGAACTTTTCCAGATGATTCACGGATAGTGTCGCTTCAGTTGTCAGTAGTATTCCTGCTGAATATTAGACTGGAGAATTTGCTGAGCAGACATTACCACACCATCTGCTAGGGATCGCCACACATTCCCCCATCTGCAGGATATGTCCTCTTTCTATCACGCTAAAGTTTGCCACTTAGCAGTAGAAAACACAAGAGATGTGCTTTTAGGTAGGGTTTGCTTTGCGCTGACAGCAATGTAGCGCTCTAGGTCTTCCCTGATGTCGAAAGAAGCCATAATACTAGAGCAGAAAATGCACTGCTGACGCACAGAAGGGCTGAGAGGCCATTGGCATGGCCTCCGGGCTATGCCGCCCAGCGGAGGTACAGTCAAGAATCCTTGAGCGCCCGCATAACCGAAACTAGGAGTTAAACAAGCGGAGCGCTACAGGATACTTGTAACGTCATGAGTTGCCTTGACCTTACCGACCATATATAGACTGCAACTCCATTTCGTATTGGTCAGTGGAAAAACCCAATGAGAGCTCAAATCCCGACATGCCGTAGCGCCTAAAGAATCAACTCCCAAGAAGAAAAGTCTAGAACATTAAGACGGGGATACACCCACCGGTTGCAGATACCCGAAAAATTTAACCGACGCCTCTAACCTAGCCACAGATACCACCCGAATCAATGTATATATAAATGTGGAAGCATCCCCCTTCACGTACTATGCGATCGAATTGACAAAAAGAACTGAATTGCGAAAACCTTCTACCCACATTCGAGCACATTCCTCCACATAATTCAAAAAGGGTGGTAACTTTTGGATCAAACTACGTCTCCACTTTACGTTGAAGGTACTAGCTATAGGTCATCACCACAGAATCGTGTGATTTTGATACGAAATGCGAACCAACACCACATTCAGTGATACTCAAGCTAAAAATGGCAAGACACCGTTTTGCTGAGAGTGCATGCATAATCACAAAAAAACCCAGTCTATTTGGAAGGTTTCATTTCCTCCAAAACTTGCCGCATACAAATTTTCGGTGGTTTGTTAGGGTCAGCGAATTCATGACCTTTAAACCAATCGTATCCACAAGCATAGGCAAACAAATTACCACTCCGATCGATTGTACAGGTGGTTATGGGCATTTCTGCATTATCAAGACCTCGCAGCTTAGTCCTAGCATCCTTGTCCCAAAATGCATAGCGGCCATCCGAACCGACAGTTGCAAGCGTTCCATACAACGGATGAAAAGCCACATCATTGACCTGTTAAGAAAGTAAAGTTCAGCACCATTCGGGTTCTATGAAAACAAATGATATCATAACTTAAGCATGATTTAAATATGCTCCCTTTAAACCCAATAATGAAGTGATTAGAGAATGATTCCCTTTTAAACAAGAACCAAGATAACTAAATTTGCAATTCAAATGATTAAACTCAAGAAGATCAGAAGTAAATTAACACATAGACCAACACCGTTTTTCATAATAGACATGGCGGGTTCAGTGTAAAATGAACTATGCCCGAGGAATAGTGATGCAAAATATTCCGATATGATATAACAGATTAAACAACCGCATCTCCTTTTAAAAATAATTGGGAATAACGTATCATTAGATCCGGATTCAACGTTCTACTGAGTACTCACGGGGAATATTTCGTAGTAACCATTAACCGGAGTAGGGGATCGGTGACATTTGAAGGTAAAGTTGTCGCGCGGCGCACTGGGTTGAAAGTACTGAATGGCAACGCGACCCTCAATGCTACCAAGTGCAAAGCCTGTGGGAGATTGTTTCTGCTTGTCCAAAAAGATGGAAATGCATCTGTTCTAAAACAAAGGGGACTGATTCCTTTGAGAATTAAAAAGAACCGTCGTCAAGCCCAAAACAACAAATCTGCTGATATGTACGATAACCGCTGATTGAATTTTCAGTAAGCATATCTCGTAGAGCACATATATTAAACGAAACTGCACTAGTTCAACCTCACTAACATAAACCAAAAGCCTTGTACATTTTTGCAAATAACACACATACTCCAGTAGAATTGACGAAGTAAACAAAGTAATGCATACTGATTCAGTCAGGTGAAGTTAAAGCAACCGATAATAAGGTACCTGATACGATAACGGCGACTCAATTTGAGCAGCAACCTCAGGCCCCTTCTCTAGGGTATAGACGACTATCTGTCGGCCTGCGCAACCAACAACACCAACAGGATAAACTGCATCTGCACAGTAAACACGCTCATTAAGGTCGAGACTCGACAAAGGTGTTGGCTGACGCATGTCCCAAAACCTA
This sequence comes from Echinococcus granulosus, assembly GCF_000524195.1. Classification (NCBI taxonomy): domain Eukaryota; kingdom Metazoa; phylum Platyhelminthes; class Cestoda; order Cyclophyllidea; family Taeniidae; genus Echinococcus; species Echinococcus granulosus. The sequence goes on along the minus strand of NW_020170381.1, from coordinate 1,483,542 downwards.
GAGCGAAAAAACCACATGAACAGCTTTAATCCGATTTATCAAACCCGCAGCAATCCTACATACCTAAGTTTTTTGTCCCAACCTCCAGTCATTATGCATGTGTAATTGGGTGATGAAATAAAGTGAACCGTTTTTATTGGGGCATCGTGGGCACCGACTTGAACAAACTGATTGGATGCCAGATCCCACATCTGAGCGCACTTGTCAGCTCCAACCGAAAATATTTTTGTCCCATCACTACTCCAACACAGACTAAGCACAGGACCTTGATGTAGTTGTTCAGCTTTTGGAGTCGAAGTTCCATTAGATGCTACTTCCCAAACACGAACGCGGTTGTCCCAGCTAGATCCCGCAAGGTAGGTGTTTGGCGGGTTTGCAG
>NW_020170381.1:1474979-1483063 GCF_000524195.1 Echinococcus granulosus | reverse complement strand
GGAAAGTCTTGGGACGCTAAAGTGGGTATGTCCTGGTGGCCGAAACGTAGTACTAATATCGATGTTTAGATAACTCAAGAGGTTAGATGGTTAGTTAGGCAATTTTTTGCAAGTGTAATTGGGTGTCTCTATGAATCCACATCCCCTTAACACATTTATCGTCAGCAGGCGAGTATTTCGTCGGTCGGAGATGTGACAACTAATTTAACAATGCCTGTGGAAAAATCCAGCAATCAAACTGCCGTTCCGAGTCTTCGCAAATGTCGTAATGAATCAAAGTAGTGTGGAAGAACATATACTGGTAACACGCAGAGCAGAAAGGTCGCTACCATGACTCATGAGCCAAGTCAGAAAGTGCAAGTACTGCCTGCAGAGACTAAAGTACCCTCAAAGTTAAACTAAGTGTAGAATCACCGCATAGTACGTTATGTAACAATTGCTCCCTTTAAATATATTTTATCTGTTTCACATATCACACTTATCCAGTTGTTTTCCTGATTATTGTTTTTCTCTATTTGTAGATATTTATACACGATTGTGACAGTAAAACGTTTCAGTTTAGGGCATCCTTTTATGGAATTTGTTAACTTCGGGAGTTGATTTTTTAAATCTATTAAGAGCTACTTATGGTGGTTTCAAATACTATGTTCTTCAAAGAAAAGTCAAAGTTTTTACATTATGTTTAGTGAGCTCAAATTCAGTACTAAGTAATGTGAGAAGTTATTTTCAGACGATATAGTAAAGAGCGTGAGCAATGGCAGTATCCTAGGCGATAATAAAGCAAACATTGGCTGAATACGAAACGACAATAGGCATTTTAAATGAATTTAAAACTGACTTATTTTATGGCAACATTCAGTATTCAACACAAGTCAATATTTTGAATGCGTTAAAATGATTGACGCTTTCCGCACGAGTTATACGAGTTTGACTAGATTAAAGACCTTGGAGCCAGTCTTGCATTTCTGCTGTAGGGTGGAATGAAGTTATTTAGCGTTGAAATATCGTATTTTTACGGCACAGAAGCAGAATAGTAAAGATGACATCCTTAATGTGGTTCGACTCTAGCATCATTCAGGGCCTACAGTGCTCGGTCGATCAACTGAAACGGCTGGCCACCGCTGACTATGCCATGAATTGACAAGCAAACTGTTACAATGGTAATGATTAGTGGGAAGTTGACCGCTCATTGTGCGGTTATGTGGTATTTGCGAATGAAGCCAGCCAAACATGAGAGTCGCGCTTGAATACCTCATTGCTCCATTCGCCAAACATTGAGTTGACCGCTACTGCATGATTTATAATTTCCAAAAACTGTGGAGTACCTCCTACACCTAAAAACATCTCAAGCTCCTTGCCAGCCTTAATAATTTTGTGTTCTCTTGATTCGAATATTGCAAGACGCAATTTTGTTCCATAATTTGAAGCCGAATGGTTTACATTCTAGCAAATTAGTTAGATCCAAGAAGACACGCTTTAATAGCATTTTCAATAGAAGTTCATCGACTCGAAGTTACCCTTTAAGATAGTTCACGTAAAATATCTTGAATTAGCTCCCTATTTTAGAATGCTAAATCGAGTTTGTGTTGGCAAAAGAGCGCCACCGAGATAGGTAGGTCCACCATCACTTGTTATTGATTCCTTGTATTAATACTCTAGGAAAAATCCGGCTCCATTGCCAAAACTTCCAGTGAAATTATTGCTTTATCCTAGTATCACCATGCCAATTTTTTTTGCATTGTGTTAGTTTATTGTTTAATTTATTCGTTGATATAAATAATATAAGGGATACGAGATATTAGCCTTTAAACCAGTGCTTTAAGAGTCTTTCAGAAGGCAGACTGGCCGCATAAAATTCACAGGTGCATTGAAACATCATTTGCGACGCCATACTTCAATGTTAGCAATGCCAGCTCTTGAATTGCAGGAATGTGGAGTGTTCAAACACGGACTAGACATTAAATGGGCTTAAAATATAGGGTTAGACATTTTAAAAATTAGTAGTTATTTGATTATAAACGTTATTTCCACTTTTAAAGACTAACAACAACTATCATATAGTTACCGAAGTTCACGACTAATCATTGATCCTTGTCAATAGAGCAAATTCTTCGTATCACTTTCATGCGTAAATTATTACACAAATTAATCAAAATACATCAGTCATTAATGCTGAATGATCCTTTTAATAATGTAGGACTTAGTAATTTCAGTTACTTGATTGACACAAGCGGGCATTCTTTGCTCATGCGCCATAGTAAGTTGCCATTTCTTCTAACCTGGGGGCCTTGAGCTTCGACGGTACGTTACTATGTCGTGACTTCGGGGGAGGCCAGGGTCACCACATAACTCAGCAGTGTGTCAGTTGGAAATCAGCCTCCATAGTTCATACGTCTTATTCCCTTAATGTAGCATTAATTCCCAGTAGTCTTTTTATCCATTCAACTGCTGCTCAAACTAAAAAGGCATAATCTTCACACCAAGAATGCCCTACAGCTATTTAACTGATTCCTACTCAACCAATCCTTTTGAATTAGGTTTCTTTACAACTAATTATCATCATTATCATCAGTCACATCTATGACTCCCGGTTTAGGTGAGCAAACAGAGGTGTCGTCTCTGTGTGTCGCTAGATCCCATAATTAAAATCACGTCAAACGTAACAGTGGAAATTTAGGAAACGACAGTGAAATGCTTTATTTTGACGCGGTAATTTATACCCTGGATTTTGGAGTATCAGACCCATTTTTAGATTCCCTACGAGGATTGTGACGGAAAAGTTGGAAATAGTTTCACCGATATTGGCACTTCGCAGCCCCCTCAGTAGCAGTGGCTCATTGAGGTTATTACCTAAAGTTGATTGGCTATAATCAGTGTTAGGGGCTGGCGCGTACCTCCAGGAGCACAGTCGCGCGGCCTGACATTTGCGCAAGCGCAGCGCGTGTGCACGCTGTGGGGGCAACCAATCAGGGAATTCGGTAACCACTGTAGCACGCACTTAAATTCCGAGTACGTCCGACAAAAGAAAAGCAAGACCTACCACTGGAGAAAGAACCATGAGAGGTCCGCCGCAGCCGACGCATCTGCTGCTGCTTCTCGCCTTGCATTGCACTCAGTGCACGTTGCGAGTGAGAGGAGCTACACAGCCAGTCATGCGCATGGACAAAAGTGCCACTGGTGGCACTTTCCCCTATAACCCCTTCTATGACGGTACGTTGGCGCACGGCCACTGTAATAATGTTTTTTCAAAATAACCCCAATTTTGTCGCATCATTAACCGCAGAATGGCATGATGAATTCTGCTTGATAGTAGCATCAACAGGATCTACCACAACTTTTAGTTGTATTTGATAAATTTATCTAATTATTGCGTGGATTTATAGCTTTGTATTACCTCAACACTTCTCCAAAGTCCTTTGCCAGTCTCCAGCATCTGTTAAATGAATGAACTGTAATGGTCTAGGGAAACGGTTTTGCCGTGTCACAGACTCTTTGAAAGGTGAAGATGCGTTCAACTAATTGAGAATGATAACAACATGTGCGGCGTGGAGAGCTTTTCAATTGAGCGCATATAAAATAGTAAAGATTAGGCAATGGGAGGCTCAAATGCAGGAACAGTTAATGACCAAATTGTAACGACTTCGTAGTACTTTATTTTTTTAAAGGTAACTGAGGGAAAGATTCGACAGGGGAGTTATTTGCTCCTCACCTTCAGGAGTTTTGCACCTGATTGGTATCGTGAAGTAGCAAGATATGGTGATAGTTACCGGTAGGCCCAAATTCACACTAATTTGGGAAGCGAAAGAAATAGGTTTGGAAACCAACGTATAAATTCACAAAGTGCAAATTAAGTGATGGCAACTTTGTGAGGAAAACGCAAACGTTATAAGAAAATGAGTTTGTTGTAGTCATATTTTCCTCGTTAAACCTGTAATCAACGGAATTCATTATTGAAGTCTTAATCAAGGATTATGAATGACTAAATTGCAGAACAAAATTTTGCGTAAATGAATGGTGTTACGTATTTAATTTGGTTGAAATTGAAGTAGGATAAAAAACTACGTAAAGAAATGTGAACATTCACTCCAAGGCTTAATAGATTCAGTAAAAAAACGAGAAACTTTTAGTGCAATAACGAGGAATTTTCCGTCCAAATCCCTTTTTTGTATTTTTTGATGGATAGTGATGATTTTAATCAAAAGCATTACATAGATACGTTTAGAAAACACCAACGTGAAAATGGCGCTATAAAGCGGAATATTTCTGTCTTAAATCCTATTCTAAGCTGAGCTGAATGAGCATTGGCTGTCCGACGAAAAGTGAGGGAGGTGAACTCTGTGTTAATGTAGTTACGTTCCTTTGAAGTGATGGTAGATGTAATTAATATTGACAGATCTTTGTTCAAAATAGTGGATCTTAGGTGTGCTATCCTGTGACCCATGACATGGGTCTACGTGCAGTAGCCCTAGGTAGGTAGTTCTCTGTGCTCATTTGAATTTTAAATGAGCGGTTTACAAAAATTCGAACACCGATACCAACAATAAATGACGTTAGCGCTCAGACAAATCCTTTTAATAACGGCGGTGAGCCTTTGTTTGATGAATAATGTATACATATCCCTTAAAATCGTAGGAGTTTTCAAAAGCATTAATCATTTTATTGGATTATGTTTCGAGGTTATGAAACCCAAGGAACCCCAGCTGTAGCCATTTTATGCAAATTAAACGAATCTGAAATTGGACAGGTTCGGTGTAATTGTGTAATATCCAACTGTCGACTTAAAAAGGGAATTTAGAGCACAATAGTCTATTTGCGGAAGGTATAAGGCGGCATCGTTAAGCAAATGAGTCCAAACAATTACCTATTATTTTTCGAAAACTTCCATAACATCAAGCTAATTTCTACGCCTGCGTCACAGTCTTGTAACCGTTTTAAAGCGTGTGAACAGGACGATCCTTTGGGAATGATCTCCGGTGCCATTACTGACGCCCAAATATCGACCTCCTCTTACATCGAAGAGGGCGGCTGGGCGATCAGCAAGTGCGCGCCGACAAACGCTCGGCCCTTCCTCGCCAATGGACTAGCTTGGTGTCCCAAATACAAGTCCTCCACGGAGTGGCTACAAATAGACCTAGGAGTTAGGGCGACGGTGCGTTTAGCTCTCAAGTACTCCTCTCATTTTCAATCTGTTGACACAAATGTGTAAAATTTTCCAAACGTCTTTTTTCTGAGTATGAGCTGCGTCATTGAATAGGCACTAAGTCTTTACGTTATTCAAGAATAACAGATATAGTAAAGCATAGAAGCGTCAAGTTTTATCCAACTGAAGTTCCTTTATGCTACGTTTGTCAATTGTTTTATCCGTCAGCGAGCATACATTTCCTTAATAGTTAATAATATTGATTAATTAATTAGTTAATCAACAGTAGTTTAATGGAGGTAAATCGTTAATCGACACTGCGGTATAGGACAGGGGGATTGATGAAATAAAGCGCTCATCGAGTGGAGGCTTTTACGAAAGAACGAAAGCGAAAGGTAAGTAGTTCAGAAGAAAAGCCTCGTGCTTGTTTTGTGTAACGAATATTATCACAGCATAGCAAAAGCAAATAAAAAAATCGAATAACCCGACACATGGAATTACTGTGAGCTCGACTATATAATCGTTGCTGATGCTGCAGTTGCTTAACGAAAATAAATCACGAAAATCTACTTTTAATCATGTAATCATGCTTTTCAGGTAGTCACCAAAACAATGAGTGGGAGGATTATGATTGAAAGGTACACATGACTTTTCCCACATTCTCAATAGTTGCAATATTTATTTACGTTTGATATGGGCAGTGTAATGTCTCTTGCCGTTTTGAAGCCAAACTTGATTAACCAACGTCATTAAAGTGGCCACAGGAACATAGATGAATATGTATCAAATGGATGTGCGGTTGGAAAATTCGCATTGGTGTTTTGAGCGTAACTGCGCTCCAGCAGCCATAGGCCTTCTCACCGCCGATTTAAAGTTGAAACTTTAACCTTCACCTCATGAGCATAGTCGCATTCGATTCTAGCGCATAGCTGTTTGACCGCAATTTGATTAAATGGGTGGGAGATTAACTGCGGAAATTGACGAGGATGCACTAAGCTACGCTGATGCCTGCTAAAACACGAATTCCTGCTCTTTAACTAAGGCTTAGATGTGTTTCTCGTCTCTCATTGTGTTTTAGTAAACCGCCCATCAATTAATACCAAGTTCTGTAATAAGTAAATTAAACAATTGAGGCGTTTTGAATAGTTTTATTATCAAGCCCCTTTTATTCTGCAGGTGACCCAACACGGCTGCTGATGGGGTCTCAGAATTGACAAAGTAATTAATCCATTGCACGTTAGACCTATTCCACACAGGCTATTTTCATTAAAATTCTAGTATTTGCGAAGAATGCCGGTTGAAATCCACACACAAACATGTAGTCGATCAATTAATCATGATATCCTCAAAGGTAAAAGATATTGCCGAATTTTAAAATGACATGGGATCGTCGAAGCCACCTTTGGGCATTTTTTACTCACTTAAAGTGTGGTCATTCCTGCGGATGACATAGGCAGCACCCTATCAGCCGCACGTGTGGCTCGTACCGTCGCAGGCGTGGATTCACTCGACCTTTTCTACTAATGCAAGCAAACCAGCTTGGGTGGATTTCTTGCGTGAATGCTCGCCAAGGCCGGAGTTCATCAGCCTGCATAGGATTTCGCTGTGTTCCAAACATGCTTTGTACTTTGACTTCACCATTTCGACCCACATCACTTTTCACGTCATCCAAGGGCAAATTGGCCCAGACAAAATATGCTTTTGAAATATGTGCCCGAGGTCTGTTTCAGTGGATTTAGTATCCTTCAATTCCTATTCATTTTCGAGGTATGAATTTGGTGGTTCTTCAGCGCATACAGGAGCGAAACTAGTGGAAATTGGATTATAACATTCTATTGCTAGGAGTTTTTGTCTTTATTTCCGTCGTTGAAGTCTTTGGAGTTGTAAACCTGCTACTTAAAATTAGTATATCATTGTGACACAATCCTATGTCGTCAACGTATGTCATATAAGACCCATAGTTTCAGCTATTAAACTACTAAATTTAAAATAATTTGACAAAATACTGGTGCCCTCTTCCAAGACTATCATGAGAAGGACTGGAGTTGTAGAGTATCCTAAGTTTAATTAGAACATGAGCAGACCACATGCTGAATTAGATAGTTGATATATGGACTTTAACAAATTTCAAAGATCTGCAATAATTTTGAATGAACTTGTGTTTATTTGTTAGAAAATAGGAGGTTTAATTTAAGGCATAACTTAGTTGATGGGTCTTAAGAGTCGTCAAAAATATACAGGAAGATACTCTAAATCACAGCCGGAGCCTTTGAGACTGCAACAGAGGTAATTTACCCATGCCTTGAACACGATTGAAGGATACCCAAGTGCTGTTATTAAGAGGGTTTTTGAATTATAACCTCCCTGCCTCAATTCAATGAGGTTTATGGATAAGAAGCTCAAGTTACTCGAAATAAACCTCTGTTTTTTTCCCTAACCCCTTATCTTCACGTTTTAGATAACTGGTGTGCTTTTACAAGGACGAGGAGATGGAGATGAATGGGTAGCTTCATACACACTCTCCTTTAGCGATGATGGAGTCTTGTGGAGATTTGCTAACGATCTTTACCATAATCAAAGGGTACGGTGGTGGTTTTGAATATGGCTAATTGCCAACTGAATGATTTGTGGCAAAGTAGGGGTCTGGTGTATGTTAAGGTGGCCTCAGGGATAGTATCAATAAGGTGAAATCTTAGACAAAAAATGAATCACATTTTTATCCCTAAAATGAAAATCATTTGTTAATGCTCTTAACTTAAGGGCATTGAGATTGTCGTGAATGATACTTGTTTGGATACATTATTGCAGTACTTGCAGCAACCATACCGACGAAATATTTCTACTTAATACGGGTAAATAAAATTAGAAGTATTTATTTTAAAAAATGACCTGTCACTCATAACTAATGTACGAAGTCCACTATTTACCCACATACATCAATTCG
>NW_020170381.1:1420065-1474879 GCF_000524195.1 Echinococcus granulosus | reverse complement strand
TCAGGTGAATTTAGTGTAATCCACACAGTGAATAATGAAACGGGAAAATTCAGATAGCATAACTGCCACTGATCAGAGCCTGTCAAAAATATCAAACAGGTGTTGACATTTGCCCACATTTTTGCCGTTTCATCGCAGCACATGGTAATATTTACTTCTTCAGCTACTGTTGGCATGTGCAGACTCTCGTCGAATAAAATGGTCAGCTAAGGATTAATCGCACCACTTACACTGATGTTCTGCTAATTGATGGTCACTAAGTCATACTTTAGTTGAATTTGTACTTAAAACAATGAATAAAATTATCTTTAAATAAGCACATCTTCGTGAGATACATGAATGCCATCTAGGGGAAGCACCTGCCTGAAATTTATCAGTGTACTAAACCATTCATTCCTTCTTCCCTGTTAAGGATATTAGTTCAACTACGGCTGAAGATCAACGAATCCAACACGAGAAATTGGATTCTGATAAAAAGACAATTATTGAGATCTTTTACTCACCTTCCATTTAATTGTTTATGAAAGGTACTGCGGCACTTTTAGAACATAAGTCAACACTTGATGTTTTGAATGTGCTTTAAACACAGATCTTTGAAGGGAACATAGACTCCTACCAAGTGAAGCACACGTACCTGGATGAGGCTGTAGTCACTCGTTTCGTTCGTATTTATCCATTCACATGGAATCGGCATCCAAGTCTTCGTGTTGAACTTATCGGGTGTCAGCGTGAGTCCCGCAGTATTTAGGCTTTATTACGAAAGAGGACACTTTTGATCCACCACTTTTTTGCTTCTAGCGTGTCGACAATTGCTCGGAACTCCGCCGTACGCCCGCTATGGCGCCTCCACAACTCGCAGCAAAAAGCATGGGAAAACTTGCACTGTGGAAGATGGGCACTATTTCAGCAACAAAGCTTGGTGTGCGAAACGCCAGAATGGTCAGTTATCATTCCTTTTGTATTTCAAAATACAAAGCCCAAAACGAATAAGCTTTGTAGAAAAGAGCCTAAAATCAATTCCTTTGAAAGTTGAGAGTTTATCTCTTTCAAAACTTTAATAGTGTCATGTCAGAAAACGCAAAATTAGCTGATCGTGTTGCATATTTGCTTATCAGGAATGCAGTGGTACCAAATCGATCTGGGTCCACCGACTCTTATTACCGGGATTGTTCTCAGACCACGCGGGGACAGCAAGTGGCAACAATACGTAACGCTTTTCAAATTGTCCTATAGCAACGACAGCTTGCTATGGTTCTTCTATAAGGATGCCGCACACCTGGATCAACGCGTAAGTCCACCAGCTCGACACACTTACCCTCCAGTTTGGCAAAGCAATGGGTTATTTACTAACAATACAGATAAAAACTGGATCAAACACTTTGACCTATATCAATTAATAAAATTCAGAATGGAAACCTTAGTTACAGTGTTTAAGGTGGAGTCGATGGTTACATATCCAAGACAAAATTTAACATATGATATAGGCACAAAAAAAGGATACCGGAAATGGCTCTGCAAGATGCAGTTGCTAAAATAAGCCATTGGAACTATGCATTCCAGTTCAATGTAATTTTGTAATCGCCTCTCATTCCTCTCCTCAATAACATTTCTCAGGGATCATAATCCAAGCATTAAAGTAGCGAATAAAGATTCTCTCGACTTTCTTTAAGCTTATGCAGTTTTATGATCTCCTACATGAATATACATTTTGGATTATGAAGCAATAATTTCAGTAAACTATTTGCATTTATTTTTCTTGCGGATGTATACTAAATTCATAACATTTTTAAGCACAGTTCCATAGGCTTCTTTACTCAGTTGATATTACACCGGACTATTGTCGATTTTTTTTCAACTGAGAGTTCCTTTTCTGATCTAAGTTTGATTTGAAGTTACGTAGGCTGTACCAAAAATGCTGAGTTTCGGGAACAGGAGGATGGGGATTTGACAAAGAAGATGCTGTCCTTTCCTTCTTTCTGGTACCTTGCATAATAGTGGTAGTGCCCAAAATCATTGTTGGTTGCGGAGACAAAGGAGCCTTTTGGGCAAAAAAGGTGAATTTTCTCTCCTACGTAAAGGTGTTCACGGGCAACACGCAGACCCTGACGGAGCGCGTGCACTACCTGGCGGCGACGGTGGTGGCACGCTACGTGCGCATTCACCCAATCAGCTGGCGGGGCCGCATCGCAATGCGCGTCGGGCTGTTGGGCTGCCGTCAACGCGGCAATTGCGAGCCCGGCTTTTTCCGCATCAACAACAAAAGCTCCTGTGGTGAGTCCCCTATTCTTCCATCTCTACACGTCTTAGCGTTCTCAAATCATAATTGCGGGTGGGATGTGCTTATTTCAAAATATAGCGTTTACGTATTTCATGCTTTCATTTTATCCAATGAAAGCTAATATCAAAACTTATTTTCATTCACTTGGCAATGGTACACATATTTCAGTGCACTACTTTCGAGAACCTTAATTAAAGCTTATTCAAATCAAAGGAGCTGTTGAGTACAAAATTCTGAAGCATTTTTTAAAAAAAAGTGGCTTTGTCAAAAACATGAATTCATATTTAAGATTGGTGTTAAATCCAAAATGGATAACCTAAAAAGGCCTCTTGATGTGTTATCAAAGTCTAGAACCGGATTTCATTATTAATTTGATCTATACTAATATGACAAACGCCAACTACTTCCGTAAACCTAGAATCACAATTTGAAAGTCTATTTTAAATAACTTGGCAAGAACTAACCACTCAAACATGAGCAAATCCCTTCACTGTAAGCCTTGGCGCATGAAACTTACTAAAAAAAAGTAAATAAATATGTTTATGTAAATTATGTAAAACTGTACTATTCGATTCGAGTTCCCAACCTGGCCTATAAGAAAGACGCATGGATGTCAAACAATCCGGAAAATCCAAGACGCAAATCTTCCTCATCGCCTCCAGTGCCGTACAATTCGGTGCCTCAGAATCCACAAACTCCAGTCTACTCATTCCTACCACCCACCCTACCGACACCGTCTCAGACCACTCCTACGCGCAGCTCTGCCTTCTTTCTCGACGCAACGCCCAAGCCCCTTTCGCCGACTACACCGATCAATGACTGGAGCCTACACGACGTGATGTTGGGTGACGCGGGGTACGTGGCCAAGGACGAAGTGGCAATGCGTGCAGTCGACGGCTTTACCGGTCTGGAGGAAGCTAGGGAGGAGGGGAAGCCCATGGGTCAGCAGGAAAAGCAGTTAAAAGATGCCTATTTCAGGGCTAACAGCAAGCGGGCTCTGCGCTCCGTCTCCGCTGTGGAGCCACAGCTCCATCAGTGTACTATCCTACAGTACACTTGGCCATTCCAAGAAACGCCTAGTTGGTATGTAGACTTACAAGAGCCACAGGAAGTCCAAGGCATTATCCTCTACACTGGTGGTCACGGAAAATGTAAGCCAAAAATAGAATAAATTTAAAGAAATTGTCTCGAAACTTAGTATTTTATGGTAAATTTATGTATCACGGCTGTGAGTGAGATCAGTCGTTGTTAATAACATCTCTAAATTCGGTAATTGGACTTGTTTATTTAGCACTTTAGCAAGCTATCGAAAGCTTGTTTCCCTGCCCACTGTGAACTATGGTGTAGGCTGAGTGAAGACATTGATGCACATAAACCCTTTCACATTAGGATGACGCATTTTCATTTCTTGAGGATGAAATTTGAAATTACTCGCTTCACTACTTCTGTGCAAGCAATGGGACTAAAATAAAGCATCTGTGTAGACTTTTAGATGGGAAAATGTGAAATACGCCTTAAATGGTTAACCACATCGGCATATCATACAGTTGTGAATTTCAGAGAAGAGCCTAAATCATTTTGTTCATCTTCTTATTAAAAATGTGTAAACGGTTGCGTGAATGCAGAGACAATAATCGAAATGCAGATGATGAAGTGGTTCAATCACATGCTAATTCCAAAAGATTTATCGTAATAGAATTTTTTTACTCACTATCTTTGAGTCGATGGTCTCATACATGTATGTGCATTTTACAGATTTTCAAGCAGCGTGATTGTTGAATCTTAGTAGAAAACATGATAAATTGATTACAACACAATAAATTCCCGTGCCCCTCTCGCACTAGTGCTAGGTCAATTTCAAGTGGCCTCACATCACTTGATATCGGTAACAAGGAGAAGCAGTGGAGCCTAAGTAACACACCGGGTGTTATGAGGACATTCGACAAAAAACGCATTTGGCTATTACCTTCACTGATTCCTAAGTCATTTCCGCATAAACAACAATTTTAGGCATTACGCTTAAATATTCATTTCGATAGCGGAAGCCTACCGCAAGCTGATAGCGCAAAGTCTACAAGGATCATCGGAGCTTGTGTTACGCATGAACAACCTTGAGCGAGTGGCCGTTTACGTGGAGGGCGAGTACGTACCAGGCGGGCGGCAGCTCTGTGGCCACGTAACCCGCTTGAATGACGCTGTCTTCGCACCCAAGCTCCACATCACCTGTCAACGACCCACAACCGGGCGTTACGTGATCGTTGAAGCCTACGGCTTGATGGCCACCTGGCCTAAGGACTATCTGGCGGCGCTTTGTGAAGTGCAAGTCTACTAGTGGGGCCACCTGACCGAATTCGACAAGTTGCCTTACATAAAACGCACCAACTGCATGCCAAACTCACCAAAAGAACGATTTCCCGTCATTCTATATTTGGATTGTTTCAAGGCATTTCAAAAAGCAAGGAAATCTGAAGTACTTTTGTACTTCTGACGCCTGCATGTCAACGCTCTCGAAACAAGGTATCATAAGGTCATTTTGTAATCGCATTATTCAAATATACAATTAAAAAAAAACAAGAAACAATTATACGAATTTCGATGAAAGCCGTTAGAAGTGGTACCAGTGTGAATTATGTGAACACGCACACTCTTGGAAGTAAAAGAAAGCATTCATTGGAAGACATTTTCACAGTCGCTAACGCATTCAGCGAAAGACTCATACTAATTAGTAAGAGAAATTCCCAAAAAGACTGTTAAATGACATTTTGTCCAGACCAATTAAAGCAAAAAGTAAGAATTGCCGGTAGATATTCAAGCACTGTGGCGAAATACTTTACAGAGTTGAAAAAGCATGTCATAAATCTGAAGTACGGACAAAAAAATTGGTTAAATGAACCACGGTATCATTATTTCATGGATGTTTACTGGGGCTTCATGGGAACCGTACGACCCTTCACGACGTGATGCAAGCTCTCAGCCTCCACACAAACGCAAACTACAGGACAACCACACACTTTGAAATACCAGGCAGTGAATATGGCACCTCCTTTGGTTAAAGCAAGTCCAAAGAAGCCGAGGCAAAGTGGACCACTGAAAGATTGACTTAAATTCGAGTTCTTAAAACTCGTAAACTCCTTGTACAGGAGGAAACGATGAATCACAGCCAAACAGATGGTAAAAATATCAGCGCCTCAAAGCAACAGAAACAACAAACTTTTCGAAGGGAACAAGCCTCAGTAGCGAGTCGCGAAGACACGGTTCCTTCACTGCTCCCGTGGGTGCATGTCAACATACGACCAGAGAGGGGGTGGGGAAGCGCGTGTACAAAAGCCACGTTGTTGCAAATGAAACCGCGAGGTGTCTGCCTCGCATGATTCACGTGTTTTCCCATCCATAATGGGGCACCACAACGCTGCCAGTGAGAGATGAAAAAGCCCCATCGCAGGGGGGCAGGTGACAAGTCTCGACGCCTTACTCATCATACACATACACACGCACACAGAGCCAGGCCACAGTCGCGGTCAAGCCCGACCAGCGTTAGTCACAACGCATCTATGCCTGGGGAGAGGACAATACGGATGACCCCGCGGTACAATTCTGTACGATCATTTCATAAACTAGCAAGTAAAATTTTATTAATTTTTTCTTATGTTACCGTCGGCTACACTCGAGACAGTTCCCTGGCCGTTGGATAGGACAGGAAAAAATCGAATGCAAGGAACACAACCAGGTACTAAATTTCGAACGTATCCGCTCAGTGGCAATGATTATAAATTAAGTGTTTGGCATTGAGTGGAAAAGAGTAACTGAAATCTTTTCACAGATTAACCAAGAAAAAAAGGGACCCGCAAGAGATCACAGAGAAATGTATACGCAATATATGTACAGTGGGGCATGAATAGATAAAAACTGTGAAATCTAGGTAAAGTACGTTTTGAGGGAGGCAACACTTTCAGATGGAACTTCTTGAAGAAGTTGCTCCGCAATCTCACGATCCGCATTATCTGCCAACAGCCAGGCCACGTCGAACCTCGGCAATTTCGCCAAAGCTGCCATTCGCTCAGCCTTCTGGGCTGAACTCAGTTTTGAGCTCATGCTAAATGCTGCTAAGAGGCGGCCAAGACACGAAGGATTAAGATTATTTCCTATCACGTTTGCATAGTTCCAAGGTTCGATGGAACACAAATAATCCACTGCGGGAAGAGCAAGGCCTTGGCTCGAGGGGATCAGCTCTCTCAGTTCTCGCTCCATCTGAAACCAATTGGTGGGCGGCTCCGTTGGCATTGTCGGAGTCACAGCAAGTTGAGACGAAACGCCAGGGATTAAAACACTGTCGCCTGATCTAACTTGCGAATTCGATGACGACAAATTGGTGTTCGTTTGCACTTTCTGACAATCACCGGCCTGCGACTTCGACCAGGTGCCACCAGCTTCTGAAATCGGGATGTGACGTAAATCATTTGAGGTAACTTCCGAAATGTCGATAAGCTTGAAGATGGAGTTAATGAAACCGGCGCGCAAATTGGAGTCCCCAGTCAAGGCACTGAGGTCTTTTAGTGCAGTGGAATTTCTCGGTTCAATATCCAAAACGCGTTTCAGGTCGCTTGCAGCTTCCTCCAATTTACCAAGGGCCTTCCGGGCATGAGCCCTCCTGAAAGGAAGACGGGAAAGAGTTAGTATGAGTCTGGTGGGAGAGCGGTTTACTGCATTGAAGAGACCAATTGACTGCAAAAGACAAGCTAAAAGGATGAGCCCGGGAGTATATAAAAGCGAGTCATTAAAAATAGAGTGAAGTAAACTTTCGGCAACAGGAAAAGGCACTTCTTTCCACGTAAAAATTGTAAAAATATCCCCCAGAAAGATTGACAAATTTAAAATGAATTACTATATAGCTTGAAAACTATATTAAAATCACCTCAATTTGTAAAAAAATTACTGGAAGGAATAGCATTGAAAAGATTGGGATGCAAAAGCCCGCTTATTGCGATGTTAGGTAAAAAATAGCAGCTCAGCGCCCTGTATAGTCAACAAAGTTCGAGACAGGAATAAAAAGCAGCCTCCAGATCCGATCGAGTGTAAAATGGTAATCACGTGCAAACAACCACCAGAGGATCATCAAACTAGTGTGTTTTTCGTACACATCCTCCCTCAGCCACTACTTGCAAGGGAATGTGGACAGCACTTGAACCGACCGCCATACGGTGGAAGCCAATTACTGGATGATTCTGTGAGTGATGTAAGGCATCGTAGTGATCGGTTCAAAAAATCGACATTGAAATGACCAAGTAGATGCATTCGAAGGAGAATAAAATTAAAGCTTTTCAATATTCAATCAATGCAAATTACAATACTTCGTAAAGGTTTAATCAGAAAAAAGTATCGAGCAAGCGGCAAATACAAGCAAGGGATCAAATATAAATTAAAACATTGCTAAAATAGTAAAAATGAACGTTTTGAGATCATTAAATATACGTGAAAAGATAAATCACGATGTCGCTCAACCAAACAAAGTTAAAGGGAAAAGCGCCAACGCGAGGGCGGTTGTGGTAAACTAACGAAAATAACCAAACGCACGCAGATGTATTCAAATGCCAAAAGACAGCTTAAAAAAGAAAGGGGGAGTCATTCGCCTGAAATGTTTTCATAACATAAAATTATGCAGCGCTGTGGTAAAATACCTTTTCCTCCGAAAAGTAGAGGTTAAGTTAGTAAGAATGATGACTCTGCAGTTGTGGAGCATGAACTTAGCTGATCTCAGCCAATGTAAGTAAAACAAAGCGATCGCCTTTCCACATTTTTAGTAAATCACTGTTTTATAGTGTTTTTTGCTGGTGGAAAAACATTTAGAAAGAAAAAAAGATGGCAAGGATGCGTTTTGAAATAAGAACACTCGATTCCAAAACACGCGCTACTCCCGTCCATTCCACCAAGTGCCACGGTGTCACCGTAAGCACGTAATTTACTTGTTCGAAATAGACAAGGAATAGCATTTCACTCATAAATGCTAATGCAATGTAAAAATGCAATCATCTGTGCGATTACCAATTTGATGGCATGGTAGGGGTGAAGAGACCAAGCTAAACAGCACGACTTAGTCCACAAATCAGTACAAACATCTAACATGGCGGTAGCTGAAGTGTGCCCTCTCCCCTTCTGATCTTAAACTGCGAAAAAAGCAAAAAGCTGGAACAAAAAGGGACACAAGGAGTTCTATTTTGAATGAACCATACGATTGTGAACCCGGAAAATAAAGCAACTAGGAAACATTCTGTTAAGTTACAGCATGTAAATAAATTATTATAAGGGATGAGATAAAGGCAACTGTCTCGAAGATTACCAACAACTACCTAATAGATAAAACACTGAGCACCAAAATGGCTGAGCAAAGGCTAAAACAGCTTCAATTTCCAATGAAATGACAGAACTCCATTACTGTAACATGAGCAGTAAAATTTTGAGTATAAAGTGAAAATGTCATTTAGTCCTTTTTCCACCTGGCGGAAAACATAAAATGCCACTTCCTTTTCTACCAAAGGAAAGGCAGTAAATTATGAGGGGGGTAACATTCAAAGCTAGGATAAGAAAAAATCAAAAGAGGGTATTTACTCTAAGTTTACACGAAGATGTAAAAAGAAATATACTGAAACAACATCGAAACAAAGTGGGCTCAATTGTAGCCAGTAAGCGGCGAAAAGTTCTGTATTTGAATCTATACATATCTTTGGCAGAGGGACCCGTACATCCAAATAACCATGTTTTTTTAAAAAATTGCAATTTTTCCAAGTGAAAGAAATCCCCGCTACTATACCTAATAAAGTAAAAGGAAATTAGCACCACAAGGTCTATAATTATAGCCTAATAATTGTATCCATGATAGCATATTGTAAATATTCATGCAATATTATGAGGTGCAATGCAGTGATTGTTCATCAATGCCAGTTGATTCCAAATAAATCCGGGAAAAATTCAAGAGAGGACTTTAGGAAATGCAATCAAAGAAGACCTGTCACTTCGAGGTAATGCGAGTTAGCTTTTTAAAGAAAAAATAAGTAAACGGCATCCGCTACCATGACTGCAGCGGAGGACTAACAAAGATAAATTTCGGCGCTTTAAATCTTTTTAGACAGAAAAATGAACCCAACTAAAACAAAATTTTTGGCGAAAACCTACTTTGAGGCATTTTAACACACTAATTGAAGAGGTTCAAAAGATGTTGAGTTTAACAATCCTGAAAAATGATTCGCTTCATCTGAACAGGGGCGAAAACGCATGAGAAGTGAGCAAACAAAAGTCACCAGTAGAGAGCCTTCACTAATTTCGGATCAATGGTGAGGGCGGTAGAGCAGTCGGCTTCAGCAGAAGCGAAACGCCCTAATTTGCAAAGTGCCAGCGCTCGGTTCGAGTAGAGAATTGGATTCTCCGGTGCGAGCCGGATAGCAGAGGTGTAGCATACGACTGCCTCCTCATATTTACTTTCCTGTACAGTGTTAGAAAAAGCGACGTTAGTACGAAGGCCAATTTTGGAAACGATGGTTGACTAATGCACAAATATTAAGCGACCAATTAACAAGCATTAGCTCATTAGAATTAATACAGGAACCTAAGAATAGAACAGCCTGAAACACAAGTTTGAAACACGGAAATCGCCAATGAGCTACATTTTCATTAAACAACTGAAAGATAAAGCGCTTTTAAAATTATCATTGGATGCCCATGTGACGCATCATAAGTGGTACTACTAAAACTTGACTAGAAAAATATGCAACTTCACATGCCGTAGCAGCAAAAAACCACAAAATTTGCTGGACGTTAAATATGCAAGATTTTGAGCAAGATTCCACGAATATTTTGCAATAATTCAGCAATAAAATGAAAATGCTTTTGCGCTTTTCCAAAATTACTGTCAACTATTGGAAAATAATGCGCCATGAATTGGTAAAAGGACTAAGGTTTGTAAAGGGAATTAAAATGCTCTAGAAACATCAACAGATGCATGATTCACCAGAATGTGATGAAAGCGAAACACGAGAGCGCAATAGCTAAGTAGCAGCCGTTATAGGCTACTTAAATAATTACAGTAAAGACCACTGAGACCTTGGAAGCAAGAAAATTGGAAGTAGACAACATAGATTCAGGTAAAGTCAGCGACTCGAAAAACAAATTCAGGCACCGTCCCAAAAACTGGATTCCCGAACTTAATAATCGACCATGAGGACGCTATTGCTCACAATGGCTTCTAATTAAAACTGCAGAAAAAATGAGGCGAAATCCGATTCCATGCGGAAAATATTCGGCAAAAAAAAAAACGGAAAGCCACTTTGCCGCTAAGACACACCAAAATTCAAGATATTACTTCTGATCAATGAAGGAAATGATATCTGGCATTTCTGATATCGGAAAATATTCCCCACATGACAAATGGTGACTTTACCAAGATAACAAATAAGGGCTGCTTAGGGCAATATCACTACGAGCTACGGAACCAATACTGGCAAATAAAAGTGCGATTCGTCTTCAGTAAACATCACTAAAATCGGTAGCTGTTGAAAAGAGGCAGAAAACCCAAGCACATGCGTGACAGCTTAAGGCAATCGTGATTAAATCCAGCTAAAAGCCGATTGGTATTCAAAGATTAGAAACTACAACAATAAGTTATGGGAGATAACAAATGATGATATCCGAGCCACACCTTAAAGCGAATATTCCCTTGCTCCTTTTCAACATCTGCCAACCTAATTCGTCTTTCGTTCTCAAATTCCTCATCAGTTTCGCTTTCCCCAGAGGTTCCCTCACTTTCAGGCCTATCAATAGCTTCCAGTGCTTTATCGACGTCGAAAGAATCCCAAGCCTTGTAATCATCTGACTTGATACGGCCCGAGTTAGTAGCCTTTGACCTCGTAGGAGCCTATGGATAATCTACAAGGGAGAAGAATAATGTTACTCTGATTGAACTTTTCTTCTTCTTTTTCTTATGCAAAGCATTGCGAATTTGAGGCAAATCATTCTGATTTGTTGCTTCGGAGCGCAGCCTCGCGCTTTTTCTCTCTACATCCAGACGCCACTGATCCATATCACCAAGAAAATCCCGGACGTCTTGATTATTTTCTTCAATCTGCTTCCGCATTTTCATAAACGCATGCCCATCCATAGCCACCAACGTAAACAAGCGAAGCGCCACCCTTCAGAAAAGTGCCCGCCTCACTCGAACAACCACATATTTATCTTTCATTTTCGCTGAGTAAGAACGTTCCTGAAAGTATACATTTTTAACGCTTTTTAGCAAAAGTTTTATTTTTTGGCATTTTTGCTATGATTATCCTTTTTCTTTATATTGTTTTATTAAATACGACGATTTGGCCCATTTAACACCTTATTTGAAAACCGGAAGGCGAGGTATCGGGGGAGTTCTTCTCGTGAGTTTGACGAAGGTCTGTTTTAGTTTGGTTCATGCTCCCAGAGCATCTTTTCGTTATTATTTACGCTCAGACACACCTTTCAGCTATTGCCTTCGCTATCACCTGCGTGTAGTACCCTCATTTTATGCCTGACTTTACTAAGTTTACAGTGAGACGCTCAGCTTTTCACTTAGAGGTTTCATTCTTTTCATCCAATAGGTTGAACTTTGCTTCCACTGTTACGGGTGCTGGTTATGTAGTTAGGCCGCCAGAATTTATTATCAATGCTCTTTGCAGTTAAAGCATGCTGATCTAAAACCACTGTGAATTCAACAGGTTTTGCGCTTTGCACCAAGATGGGCATTTCATTCATCGGATTAGGTGTTTCTTTGGCTGTTATTGTTATCATAGCAGTCGTTATTTACCTCTGCTGCTGTCGAAAGAGGAAATCTTCCAGTGCCAGTGATCGTGTAATTAATCCTGCTGGGCAAGGTGTCAGATCGGATAATCTTATCGCAAACAGGGATGATCCGGTATGTTTCATATCGGTATCTATTACCATTAGAATTTCGTTGCTGAAGAATGTACTATTTGTTTTTTACTGCTCAAATTATCCCGCTCTTGCATTTATTTTTCGTCTACCTGCCTCTAATGTCAAAATGACCATTAGCCTCCAAGTCTCCGTACTTTACACAATTATCAGTTGGCGACTAAAACATTTTTCCAATACGATTTTGAACAGTTCAACGCGAATTCTTTCAAACTAGTTCCAAGTTTGAGCCTCAATTCAACATGAGTATATGGTCTCTTTTAGCTCAAATGCATTTGATACGCCTTTCAGTCTATCCCTATTGCTTAAGGGACCTCATCGGGTATTAATTCACGCTCTTTCAGCACTTATTCAAAAACACCTACTGTCATCGCCTTGTAAAGTTACCCTTTTTCACACCATGCATCCTATTTTGCCAGATTTGTCGCGTCAAAGCACAATGCTTCGATTCCAATCTCAAGGGTTCTTGTTCGCTAGTGATTCATGAACTCCCTCATCATCATGTTGCCAAATGCTTCTTTTTAAACAGAATTTTTCACTTCCGTTTAAAGTGTTGAAGTCAGTTATGATTGTGAGGCCGAGTCATGAAAGCATGGTTGACACTGATGCTTTTGAAACTGTAGGTGAATCGTAATGTTATTCAAATTGTTCCTTTGTGACTAAATACCACAAAAACGACCGAGTTTTCTTATGTGCTGTTTTATTTTGCTTGGTTGTGAAGGTTCTTTTTTAGACGTAAGTGACTAATTAAGACGTTATTGCTTTTTATTTGTACGAATGTTGTAGTTTCGTGAATGCCAAGGATGCCTGGTGGATAAGTAGGAGGACTTAAAATCTGTTTTTCTGTTTTCTGTTGGAGAGGAATTATGCTCAGTCAAAAAACCAACGACGAAAGTGTGTGGATTTTTTTAATGGTAAACGTGACCTTCAAAGTGTCTTTTTCACAATAAAACTTCTGAACATTTCCATTCACCAATTCGCTGCTTAATTTAAGAAATCAAATTGCATATCATTAGTTTTAGCATAATCGGAATAGTCTTCCGCGGTTGATGAGAACGTCACATTTGTTTCTCAGGGCTATCCGACGGGGCCGCCGGGTCCCACGTACCCAATGCCGGGGCCCGCGAGCGGCGGGGCTCCCGTCGGATGGAATATCGACCAGGCCTCAGACGGTCCTGGCTCGGTGCCCTACCCACACGATGATGGCGGTAGCACCGCCACGCCGGGCTCCGGTTGGGGTCCCCAAAACCCCTCTGCTCCGCCTCCGCCTTACCCACCTCCTCCCTACCCCCAGTAACGCCCCGGTGACCAAATCTCCTTGGAAAAAAATACTCAACATTCTTGTCTTCCAAGCTTTCTGGAGTCCGCTCTCACCGAATTCTTTCTTTCGAGTGGGATTGATGTCTACTTTTTCTTTACATTTATTGCCCAAATATTACATATTTAATCGAGTACTTATGTGTTTTCCAGCGTAGGAAGCACTTTGCCGAAGTACCATCAAAAGGTTTCCGTTCGTAGTTTGAGCGAATGCCTAGAGTTAAGCAGTGCTAGAGCTGTGAGGTTGCAAGACCTACCGAGGGGGTCGCCGTATCTATGTACTTTGAGTGGATCTAATAATATCATAGTAGTGCTACTCAAAACCTGTACCCACACGGAACGTAAGCACTTCCAGTGTGTGGGTGGTCTTTCCACTCACGCGGAAGCTGCGCAATCTTCTCGTGTTACCAGAGATATTAATAGTTTGCACGTGACCACTGACTTTTGGATGCAATTAAAGTGCCAAAAAATACTGAGGCCAATGGCGGGTCCGTTTGTATGTTGCCATAGCATGATTGTCGACTTCCAGGCAATGATTTGCACTCTTGGTGGAGAAGCATCTATGTTCTAAAAGACGTATTTGATTATTTGAAGCGAGTAGTTTTCGGTGTTTTCCGTTAATGACGTCCATGACCGATTTCGCAGTAGATTGTATCCTATGGATGTTTTACTGTTTTAAGCAATTCCGTTTGATCCCCATTTATGTAAAAGAGGATCTATAGGAAGTGCATATAAGTAATCGGATTTGCTGCGTAAATCAAACGGAAACTGGGGACTAATGTATTTGGAATCACACCATCATTTCGGTAGAGAAACTTGTCTCTGAGTTCTGGGGCAAGTCGCTTGGGGGCGCTGGGGCTTGGGAGGTGATCGCTGTTACTTTGGTACGCTTCGGATGTAGTGTTTTGTTCCATTGCCCGGGCGCTGCCCAGTCTATGCATTGCTCAAAAAATATTACCTTGTGTGCTGAGTTCATCTATGTACATAACTATTGGTGACAAACAGGTTGAAATGACAATGTAAGACACCAGATTTCGGACTACTCTAGTGAGATTACGCTCTCCAAAACGACAGAACTTTTGGTAAATCGGTTACTGATGACCTGCAAAGTCCTGGTATCCTGCCGCCGATTTAAACGTCGAATCAGCGCTGATTTGCAAAATCCATGGATAACGTTTCAAGAAAACTAGGACCCTTTTGTTTTTAACAAATCGCCTTAATGCCTAGGATCCCCCTTTACCTTAAAGATTCTAGTAAAATTACTGGGCGTTTATACTTGATTTTCATCTTTAGTTAAATTAGGGTAGAAAAACACTATAAAAGCAGTAGCGTTAACGAACCAGTTGTGAGTCTGACTACGCATTCACCAACGTTAGTTTGTTTTCATCATTGAGTGATGAATACAAAGCTTTTAGGGGCAAACATATCTAGTATTTTCAAAGCTTTAGTATGCACTGCAACTGCCGCAGAAGTCGATGTCACTGAGTGTCTTATCCTTGGCAGTAGAGGCCAGACCAGCAATAAGAAAGGCTAGGAAGACCGCAAACAGTAACTTAAATTGGGTAGTGAGTTACGTGGGTCACCGTGCAGCTGAGGCACCCTGGACGACTAGCGGGACAAATGGAAAAGTGTAGCTGTTGTCCATCAGGGCAGTTGGTGCACGCGCACACAGGATATGGACCCGTGTGTGAGGCTTGCCTCTCGCAGAGTGGTTGCGCTCTGGATAAGCATTATTCACAGAATAGCCAATTCTGAGACGTTCTATTAGCCTAGCACAGATCGACCTTCCCACTGCCCCCTAACGAAAGTCAGAATATAATCTTGGGGTTTCATTAGTGTCCACAACGGAAGTTCCCTTCCATTGACAGGCGCAAGTCTGTGTTCATGATCTCTTCTGACGTCATTAGTGAAAATTTGCAAAACCTACTTCGGTTAGTGGGACAATAGACAAGGTGAGGCATTACGACCCCAGTTTTAATTTTACCGCATGGTGTGTACGTAATGCCTATTTTGAATGGACACAAAGTGTTCCACACGCCAACGGAACGGAACTAATCTTGTCACCTAGGCTTTTAGTCTTCAAATTCCTGCACATTAATAATCACTAGATGCATTACAAATGATGCTTTTAAGAATACCTCGATTGCCATAAATAAGTACAATTTAGTTTGTGAATGAAGCATAACAGGAGGACTTTGGAGAAAAATATTAAAACATGGAGTCTTTATACAATCAGCCACAGAATCATGGATACATTAAATACGAACAAGTAGTTTTTAATGTGGACTCTATTGGGCTACAGTAACTTTCGGTTAGGCTTCTGAAATAGGAGCACATTATTATTGCTCACTTTCTCACACGATATCTATTCCAGAAGTTTAGAAAAGATAAAGGTTTATTTTCGGCAAAAATGGTTAATTGAGAAATAGAAAGGAAATTATGAATAAGGCAATATGCTCTACCTCCATGAAAATGTGCCTTTACTACCAGGAGAAAGATGAAAGCTTTGGAAGGCATAGTAGAGACAATTACTTTAGGAGTGAGACGATTTCAGGAAGGTTGCGTTGAAGCGCTTCTTCGTGAGCGGTTGTTCCATACGAGGTCTTCTGCAAGGGATCGACTTCGGCTCCTCCTTCGGTCTCAGGAGAAATAAGATAGCGAACAATTTCCAATTGTCGATGACAAACTGCAGTGTGCAATGGGGCTCGTCCTTCCAGGTCTAGCTCCTGAATTAGTAAAACATGGAAACCAGTGCCAGTCGCCATCTTGCCGACTTTTATGGGACTGGAGGGCAGTGAGGATGTCATAAGGAGCGCACTAAAGTACAAATCTAATTTACGAATGAAACTATTATATGGTTTTAGCTGCTTACTTGAAGCGACATCCCGACCATTTTGTAGAATCGCAGTTGGTTAACTTTGCCCAGCATGGCGGCATGATTGACCTCTCGCGCTCTCGTCACTTCCACTGGCGAGAGAGTGGCACCGTACTGTCGCAGTAAGTTGATGAGTTCGGAACTCGCTTTGGCGCTTCGGATGGCATGTGTTAGTGGCGTGTAACCGAACCGATCTACGGGGTTGGGATTTGCTCCTTTTTCCAAAAGCAGCCTGCAAGCCTTCATATGGCCATTAGCCGCAGCAACATGCAGAGGTCGTCTTTGCTCACTGTCGCAAAACTGCGTTTGAAAATATAGCAACTAAATTACTCCACTCATCAATTATTTCAAATATCGAGGTAGTTTAGAAACATGAATTAATGCTTTAGCTTAATGCAAATATTAAAATCAGATGGAGATGAGTTTACCCAGGATTTTAATCGACCACAGAAAATGAGGTTAAATCCGAGAGTGATCGGAAACACAATTTAAAAAAATATGTAAATGAACGTAAAAGGATAAGTTTAAAGCTTAACCTGTGAGACCGATTCGTTATTATTTGTTGATAAAAAGGAATCGGTGTCCCCACGATTAATATAAAAATTAGCTTTGAAAACACTAGAACCTAACAGCAACGATTATTGATGTTTGTTCGGGAGTTCTGGTATTCGGCAAGTATTATCAGAACACTGACTTCAAAACTGTGAGTTATATTGGAGAGCTGTTCCAGCAAATCGCAGTCGTTAGTCTCGGCGGCTCCACAGAAGAGGTAGGGAAGGATTCGCAGAGTCCAGACATTGGTGGAACCGTCCTCAGTGGCACGAGAGAGGATAGAGCCAACATGCCCCACTATTTGGGTGATGCCCGCCTGTCCGCTGACCACGTTCCGCAGACTAAAGGCGGGCGCCTCTGCGGTTATTACCTCCGCCGTCTCCTCTTCCGGTGGCAGAGTAACCTCGCCACGCAGATCGTAGGTGAGCATGCGCCGCCTCGTCGGCGCGTCCTTGAAGCACCCCAGCACGTAGGCCAATTTCGCCAGGGCAGCCTCAGGGGTCATATCCTAATGAAATGGAGGCTACACTCATTCACTCAAGCTTAAGGTAGTCAACTCGCAATCGGATCATAAAAAGCGACTTCTAACTCACATAGCCAGGGATGACACCGATCTTCTCAAGAACCGCTCCTGTGGAGTACTTAGCCTGAACCGATCCGCGCCAACACTGCGTAATATTCAGTATAATGATTCCATGTTTTTCTGTAGCCTCTTTGAATATATCTAAGAGGTCAGAACGCATCGCTGGCACATTGCCAGCACCATAGGTTTGCAGGATCACGCCTACAGATTTAACAGCATAAGCATTGTAATTTAAACCATGGCGTATAAACTCAGAAGAAATTCAGTTTTCTAAACTGTGGTCGTTTAAATGGCGAAAAGAGCTAAAAATCATGCATATATTTGTTGATCTTGATAGTTGATTTGTATTCAATGTGATTGAAGAACAGTAGGGGCCCAACAGATGATTGAAAAAAGTAGAAAATTTAATCGTAATTTAAATCTTATGTTGATGCCATCGGGTACAGAGTTACAAAAACTGTGAAGAATCGAAATGGCATTTATCTAATTGAAGTGGAGTGGTAGCTGCCAAAAAATTTGTATCATAGCATGTAGCACACGAGCCTAATCGAGAAGATAAGAGCTGTTATGAGAACTAGGTAACGGAATTGATAGTTACTGGTAAAATTAACTGGTGCGTCATTATCCTAATCAAAATTCAGAATTGATGCATTTCCACGCAATAAATATTGCAGAATAAAAACTGTGGAAATCAAGGATAATCCACTGAATGTATGGTCAGATGAGCTAAAAAAGTGATACAAAGCACTATCAGCACGGCGCTACCAACGAACCCTCAACAGGGGGCTTGAAGAAGGCCTTCACGGTTTCGGTAGTGATAGAGGGGAATACACGCAGCATAACAACGTTTCGGCAGAGCGAGTCGATGACCGTGAGTTTTTTACTCTCACTGGGGTAGCGAAGAATATTTGAGAGGTGGAAGTTTATGTCAACGCTCATCTCGACTAGGGGTGGGTAATTCGGCGAAGTGAAAGCGTCCAAGTCGGTTGCTGAACGTTTCACAACTCTGTTTCCTCGAAGCAGCTGAAAGGCAATGTTGTATTGTAACAACGACTATCAATGATGATAACATAACAAGTTGCTCTATGCTCGTATGCTCCGCATTTTATAGAGTGGTTAATTTTTTACCCGAATATCAGCTACAATCAAGGATTTGTAGTACTACAAATACACAAAAACGACTAATCATGGTAAGTTGGCATGAAAAACCGTTTAAATTCGCATATGTAAAGTTCTTACGAAGAGAAAAAGTATTCGGTCTACTCTATAATGCTGCAAATGCTTTTGGCTCTGAGCGTTTGCAGCGTCAATGAGCACCGGTGCACGTGCTATTGCACCAAGTGTGTTGCCATACCAGAATGCAAACTTGAGAGATGCCTCTACACTCTATTTCGCCGACTGTGCCAACATAATATAAATTTCTCGAGACCATAACGAAGCTTTTAATTGCCTCAAGATTTTTGTATTACGTTACATGTAAAAAGATATCAACAGCTTTGAAAACCTCTTGCAGTGCCAAAATATTAAACTACTGGACATCAGGTAATCATAAATCACATTTATAGAATATTCACTGCTTATAAGTTGGCACACAGTAGCAGACACCCCGGCCTTCTATGCACAACATCAGTGACAAAAATTCCAATTGAACTTGCTGGAATACCTCTCCGCAGAGCATTACATTGACCTAGCTACTTATGCATTCAGTAGAAGTTTACTTAACGTGTCACTTTTACTAACTAAATGAATAGATATTTACAGAAGGCAATGGCAGTAGCTAACCCGTAAGGAGTCAGTACACACCTTATTATCAAAGAAAACAGCAACTTCAGGAACCACCTGTCCTCCACCAGCAATCAACAAAGAGCCCAAAAAATTCTCCCTACCATCACTCCGAAGTTCGCCGATGGGAATTTGAGAACCGGTCACAATCACGGGTTTACGAAGCCCTTCAAGTATGAATGAAAGAAATGAGGCTCCATAAGCCAGAGTGTCTGTTCCGTGCAGGACAATAAATCCATCAAATTTGTCGTAAAAGAATTCGATGTGTTTGGCAATCTGGATCCAATTGTCTATCGTGCAGTTAGAAGAGTCGAGGAGATTTTGGTACTCCGCAATCGTAAAGAAAATGCGACGGTTTTCAATTGTGGGAGGCATGCAAATTACTGGCCACTGAGACCCACTGGCCGGATTCTTTTCAGAGGAGGTCTCCATGTATTCAGCTCGTTTCGATTTATAGTAATTTACGTGAATTTGATTCCTCTCAGTAAATCTAAAGGTTAATGATAAGTTTGTTGATGAGTTTTCAGCATGGTCGGGAATTCATAAATCAGTCCTTACTTATTAGTCAAACCTACAAGTTTGCCCCAACTCAGTGCGATTCATTTATGAAAGATTCACTGCTTGTAAGCTAGCATGCAATAACAGAAGCCATGGCCTTCTGTGTATGACATCTACGAGAAAATTTCCTATTGAATGCACATGTAAAACATAAACACATAGTCTTAATAACAAAGTCTAACGATGCATCCATTTCCAACAAATTTTAAACGTACGATTTATCCTGAAACATGGACATCGACATCACTTTTTTTACTAAAAAATCAGGTTCCGGTTCATAGACGCCGCCATGAGAGCGCATTCCAATAGTGCCACCAGTGTACAAGACCAGAACTGTACCAACTGATGAGCATGTTGGGTCAGACAAAGCAGCTTCAACTAATGCAGGTGTAAATTGGAACGATTCTAATGACGGAACCTAAAGAAGTAAAAATATCAATTAAATTCTATGTTTTTCTATATGCGGCCAATATAACTAAATTGTCATTTCATACCTGGGTAAAGCAGTCAAGCAACCCTTTATTTGTGGAACAAGAAACCATTGGTTGCTAGAGAAAAGTAATAAAAGAATGGCTTCAATGAGTGTCGAGTAAAGTTGTGGTTTATTAAAAGACGGGTTTTTAGAGGGAGTTCAGTAGGAGAGGGGGGAGCAGTAATATTAACGGTAGCGCATCGTGAACGCATTATTAATACAAACCTATGGTACGCAGTAACTTCAGAATGTTCTGACCTTAAGCAGGTACGCGGTCAACTAGCCACCGAACCGGGGAATTTACAAAGTTGCACTGCCTATCAATTGCATTTGTGGAAAATTTAAACAACAAAAGTCAAAACTAGCTTCCTAAATTTTGATTTAGGAGCAAAAAATTAAAATTAGTGCCACCTAAATTGCCTAAAAATTTAATGACTACTGTGGGAATTCTAAGAGTAAAAAGTGTTTGTCTGCATTGTACAACAAAGCATATATTTATTTGAAAAATATTCGACTGTAGGATTAGCCTAGTGATCTGTGGGCTTCGTTTATTTTTAAGTTTATTACTTAAATGAGTAGGTACACAAGTGGGGTTTATTTGCCACTCCCAGATTCTTTGGAATAACATTGCATGACGACATATTATTTCTAGGTGGACAATTTCTACTAACTATTCCTCACCAGACATTAAACGGATTTTTACCATGCCATAGTGGAAGAAATTAAAGAAGAACACAATTTGTTATTAAGGCTCATGGATCCGTGTTCCTATTGTAGAGCTTGAGTATTTGCTAAAGTCAGTGTATGAATTGGGTTACTAGCGTATAGAAGGGCTGAATGGTCCAAAGGCCACGCCACTAGGCAGAAGTACAAAGACGGAGCCTTAAATGTTCGCGAAACCGAACCGACCATTGACACATTACCAAAGGGTCACAAGTACTGCGAAGGCCTATTGTAATACTTATGTTGTTTTAATGTGCCTTTCAGGGAGGAGGCAAGCAGGAAATTCGAACCTGGTAACTGGATCGCCCTCTCCCTTACCTAGTGACTGCGGCCCCCCTCCTTCTTGAATATTGTATTTTCCTTATACATCTTGTCGTCTTTAATAAAGATGTCCAAAGTAAACCAATCGGGCTTGTCTAGGAACGCTAGGAATTGGGAAGCGGAGACCGAGGAGTCTCGCTCCACACTATGACCTCTATAACAAAGGAAAAGTAATGCAAACATTACTAAGAATACCACAGTAAAAATTCTCTAGACTCCCAAACAAGTAGAAAACTACCTTTTTTCCTTTCTTCAAAAATTACTAGATACCTTTTTAGAACCAATCTTTTCAGTTTAAAATTTTAGTCCCACTTCAACTACTTTGCTTTCGGAGGCATTCGATATCGTACAATAAATTAATTTTCTTGGCTCGGTTTTTTTACACTTCGTCTGTCGAAATTTAATTTGCTTAAAATGGGAATGGTACGAAGAGGTAAGTTCTAAACATATTAGCTATATATTGAGAGGTGTAATGTTTCACCGAGTATAAAACCTTTTATTTTTATGGTGCAGTAGAGTCAAATGAGTGCTTGAGCACTGAAACCTTAATGCCATCTCCACGAAAATTTAGATTAATATATTATCTACGGAGTTTTGACTAATAAGCAAGACATTCATTTGGTCATTCAAGGAATACTTCCTTTCCACTATCCGGACCCTTGATTAAGTGAGGGAAACACTTAATCTTTGAAATCACCCTGGCTCTCAGAAAGAGGAGATAAATGAGCAGTTGGGAAATTGCTCTAAGGGGTGACGGCGAACTTCCATAACCCACTTTCTGAAAACCTGCAGACCAATGTGGGAGTGAACTAGTTTTTACTTATGTTAAAGTGCCTGGTCGATTGGCCAAGCATTACCCGATTTTGCTTCTTATTTGGATCGTGGGATTAAAATAAGACGTTCAAGCAAGATTAAAGGACAAATATGAAAAGCCCTTAATTTCAATTGTTGTCGGATTTACAATTGTAAATAGCTATAAATGAACGCGAACTTTATAATAATCCTATGAACCCTACCAAATCAGTATTAGAACTTGCACAATTGAATCCTCTAGACAGTAATAAGGTGTTTTGAAGACTTCAGACGCCTTCTAGAGACAGAGTTGTCGCCACTCAGTGGTGGTGAGCCATTTCATCGCCTAAAGTAATCATTTAAACTGATAGACAGATGGGACTAGACTATAAGAAGTTTCGCACTCCTCTGTTCTTATTGCCTTTCCTAGGACTGAAATCACACTAAATTGATGAATCTTTATGGATTGACAGCGAATTAAAAACCGAGTAACTGCAGGGCAGTTTCCTGTAATAATTTATTTGGTTCAATAATTACCATTACGATCCATTATCCTTTCCCTCTGAGAGACAAGTTCACCAATTCCTCTTACGTAAAATGTTTTAATACCAGAGGCAAACAGTTGTGTCCTCTGACATCTGTTCCTATCCAGCTTTTACTAGACAACTCTCTATTAATTCACGGAAAAGGATTATCGAAGGAATACGAAGGATGAGGACTTTTAGAAGCCGATTTACAGTGTGAGGTTTTACGTCATCTTGTAAGAACAATGATTTCCTCCTACCAGTCCTGACTGTTCAAAATTGGTTTTTCACATTTCCTTGATTTGTTTCGTAATAAGTGGATCTCAGCTGTACCTCTCTGACCTCCCGAAAGAAATTCATCGTAAAAAATTCTGTCCGTAGTTCAATTCACACTTAAAACCAATGCCCTTTGTGGATGAAGTTGCGTATGATTTAGAACTAAGGTTTGGAGATATCTGGTGGCATAATAGTCATCATTCAATCAATTACTAAATAAGCAAAACACGGTACGTTTCATGACATGTGAAGAGTGGAGAACACATTGATAACTTCTCAATTTTATTGTCACCTTTAAGTGTATGTGGGACTTGTTTGATTGGCTTTCAACACATTTCCAGTTGGTAGAGCTGTAACCGGTGTGTACCATCACCCACGCCCACTAGGAAAATGAGACCTTCCTGAGCGTAATGCACCTTTGAACGTTTCCTCATCATAATTAAATTTCCAAACTACTTTTGAGTGGTAGGCTTTACTGATGCACATTTTCCAAAGCCAGGAAAAGGTTAAGAGAAGTTTTTTTTTCCGCTTCTGAACTGAGTCAATACATCTTTTGTAAAGCAGACAAGCTCAAATTTTATGTATTGGTACACATTAAAAGAAATAATAGGGGAAGCAAGTAAGAGCGCCGTGCTGGTAGACTGATGCATATCTGTGCCTTGCAAACGGAAGTATTTGACGCACCCGCCCTCCGCAAGTTGCAGCAAATAGTTGCAGGGAGCTAATCCAAAAGCATACCGAGTTCTTGAATTGCCTGATAACAGAGCTTTAATGTTGTGTATGGTTTTGAAATTGGGTTGTGATAAATTGTGCACCAAAAAAAGAAAAGTATTATGCATCGGGCTTCTACATGGGTGAAAGCTAATGAGTGGGAAAAGCGTACAAATTCCTATTTGTAGACACCTGCTTTGTGAAGCAATGATTAAACCTCATCAATATGATGTTGTTGACAAGTCGTAATTGAATACCTGACTTTAAGCAAACCCTGAAATCAACTTTTGCTCCCATATCAGATGATTTTATGTAAGAAATCCTACCTGGAACGGGAGTTCGAAAGTTTGTGCAGTTTCGCTTTCCCACTCATGTTTCTAAGATTCGTTTTTATGAGATTCTGTGAAAATACGAGACTTCCGTAATTCGACATTGGATGTGCCCATGACTAGATTGTTGACCAAAAACATTAATTTTATTTGATTGGTAGACTTTGCTTTACTAGGCTTTTTTAGTAGTTATAAAACTTTCAACCCTCATCAGTTATAAAAAAGTGTCTGAGTGTGAGATTCTTCCTTATTTTTGTCCTACAAAAGCAGGTTTAGTGGCTTTAGATTTTGCACAAATTCATATGAGGATTTTCGGAGAAAAGTAGACTCATATTCTTTTTCAGGAAGCCCTAAAGACCTTTCACTATCATCTTATTTCATGAAAACGACGTTTACGCAAACCAGCAACTAATAAATAATTTATTATAAGACTACTGCTAAATTTAATCGACAACTGTAGCATCATCTACGTTTCTCAAAAATCCAAGTTCATTTTTCACTTTGAAGTCCCTCTTAAAATTATGCCCATTCCATTAAGGGGCATAAAACTTTAAATGGGTATAAATCAATTTCGAATACTAAATATTTTCTCCCAATTTACTTGAACTCATGGCAAAATAACTCAACTGCCAGTAACATTTTAACTACACTTACCTTACACATTTAGAACTTCGAGTACTTTATAAGAGAATCACTACTCTTGACAAATGAATGCCCTCTCTTGATTATCTAAAAATATGCTGAAAAACTTGGCTATATGCACTGTAATTGGTGACAACGCATTTACAAAATCGTTGTCGAGAATTCA
Source organism: Echinococcus granulosus (assembly GCF_000524195.1). NCBI lineage: Eukaryota > Metazoa > Platyhelminthes > Cestoda > Cyclophyllidea > Taeniidae > Echinococcus > Echinococcus granulosus. Next base: position 1,450,036 of record NW_020170381.1, on the reverse strand, counting down.
TTGTTCGAATTGAAGCACTCCACTGATACAAGCTATTTGTTGCTATGTCCATGAGAGAATGACGAAGTAAAGAAGACGTTGCACTCTGTTTGCAAATGGAAGCTAACTTTTGCCCGAACTTGAATGAACTTAAATTGTACACTCCTCGTACAAGGAAACAAACATAAGAGCAAAAGCTAAGCCAGTTGGGGAGGAGAGCAAACTTTACGGAAAAATATCATTGCTATGGCGGCGGTGGTGGCTGTGGTACTGACGTTGGGGAAGATTTCAACTTTTGCAAGTGTAGCGCTGTAACTAGGAGCCTCGCAAAAAAAACCCTTTCCCCAAATAGCATGCAGTCACGCTTGGTGGAGCAGAGCAAATCGGACGTGTGAATTTAAATACATTTAGTGTTTTCATCACGCAAAGTTAATTGAAAACACATTCTGCAATTCGTAAGGTTTAAAAGGACTTTGATCAATGCCTGTGTAACAGGTAAAATTCGGTGAATTAATTGCCCTTGTAAAATCTCCAGTTTGGTTACATTTTGCCATAATAAATAAAAAATTAACGTGGTCACTAAAAACACGCATTTGCTTATCGAAAAAACATTAGTGTGCTCCCTAGAATTAGAAAACAGGAAATAATGAAATTGATATCACCGGATTTTTAAAGCTGTCATTTTTGACATGATGTCTTCAGTGATGAATGTCTATTGTTTCACTTAGTCCTTCCACATAAAAATATATCAAAATAGGAAAATGCAAATAGCCAGAAGAGTTAATTACTTAGAGGAATTCTCTATCAGTAATACCTACTCCTACTAAGTATTGCTCAGAGCAGATGTTGGGTTTTTACGTCTTGGGTAGGAACATTCGACTCTACCCACATCAGAATAGCACTAACTAAAGTTCTGTTATTAAATGTAAGCCGTGCATTGAATGGAGTATTTTTAGGTGAATGGTACACTACAGTAGCCTTTGCATCTAACAAATAAATAGATGTGCTTCAAAACCTGTTTAATTAAGAAAAAAAAGAAAAGAAAAAAAAGAAAACAACTCCCAAAGCGTTCAAATGAAGGAACTTTTAAAGCACTTTCAGTTGATCTTACTGACTAAACGCCTTAACACCTGATTGATATATTTCATTGCAATTTTGATATACCTAGTGCGATTTGTCGGGTTTTAATGCTATTTTAAAAATATTTTGCCCAATTTTTTTATTAATGACCACTTCGACGAATATGCCATTGTTACCAATGATCTCAAAATTTACAAGTTTATGGATGATACCAATTTGATACTCCGTAATGACAGTCGCTTACCAGCATGCGGTGAATAATGTTTTATTTACTTGGATTTTTTTCTGAGGATTTGGAAATCGACCTTTGAAACCTAGAGTTTATTTGTTCCTAAAAAAACTTGGCTAGCGAATTAAGTTTAATAAATACCAACTTTACTAACTCAAAATTGAGGATATGTGTCTTAATATCTTAAGAAAGTCACATTTTTGTATTAATCAAACGAAATCGTAGGCCGAAAACAAAACAGACTAGTTTGAAATGAAAAAAGTGGGGTGAAACATTATGATTTGTGCAAATTGTTCGATAGATCAGTGCTCTACGGAAAAACTCACCCAAGACACCAAAAGTTCTTCAAGAGATTCTTGGGGATTTCTGATTGGACATTTTTCACTTAAGTATTAAAACTTTTAATTCCGTTGAAGTTTAAAGGAAGGGAATCGTTCTAACAAGCTGCAAAGGCACCCAATCTGTAAATAAAACTGGTAAGAAATTGGGTAAGAGCTTGTGAGCATGTAAACGGTTACGATTTCAATCGTTCCGTGCTCCAGTTAGATTTATTGTGGCTTGGCGGCGCCTCGCATTCCACTGTCACGTGGGTGGAGTTGAACAAGGGGTGTAAGCGTTGCCACGTGGAGCCCAGTGCTAAATTTTATGCCCCTGCAGCAAAGATCCGAATTTCCGGATTCGCTATAATTTGGTACGCGTTAACGAATCCGGCACACTATTCGAAGTTAGCTGTTTCTTATGGTGCAGACTTCTAGCAAACGAACGAGTAAACGTCTTGTTTTATCAGCCCGACGTATTCCTATTTAACTGAGATAAATTTATTGGGCATTTTATAACACTGACTTAAAAGAAGCTACTTTCAAGTAGATATTAAACTTCTACATTTGTTACCTTTCGCCACAATTGTTTTTTTGAAAGCACATTCTCCGTGATCATAAAAATCTGATATTTATGCCTGTTGAGCATTTTTAATTTTTTGAGACGGACTAACGAGGTTATTTTAACTAAAGCATAGAAAATTCTGTTTGAAGGAATGCAAATGGTGGCACTCGGGTCTAAGTACTACTACACACAATGCATGACTCACTTAAAAGGACTAACTATTCCTTTTAAAACTGGGTAACGCTTTTATTTTATTGGAAGAGAACCCATTATGCATTACATATTATTGCTACTTTTGAGCGCGGCCAACTTTTTGGGGACAAATGAAAACAACAAATGATTCCACAGATATGCATTTATCAATGACACATCGTAAAATGAAGTCCGTAATTACTATGCATCAAGGATTAAATTAGAGGACTAGCTATACATAACTATGCTGCGAATGTTTACCAGTTTGGATTCTTTATAAATTCATTGAGATTAATTTACGTAACCCAATATAAGTGTCGTTACACAACAAAACTACTTTGACGCAGAGTGAAGCTTGTTAAAAACTGGACTAAGCAAAATGCCCTTTTCCTTCGATCCACTGTAAAATAAGAGATGAGAACGTCCAGTAAAAGCAGGTGGGGTATGAGCAAGACGTCTTCTTACATTTAACAATCACAAGAATTCATATCCAAGCGGGACGCCTTTTTTTCGCAAAGAAGCATGATACCTAGGACTAAGATTGCGTTCGGATGTATTCCTCATGACTACTAGTCCATCTAAGCAATTGCACTCAGAGATGGGGTTAATCTATTTTGTGATTAATAATTTGCTCCTTATGGCACTTAAAAAGTCAATGGGCAGTTGTCGATGAGTTGACATTTCTTTTGAAAAATCGGAGAAGAAATCCAAATGATATAGGTCTTATTTACCTGTGAAATGTTATTTCGCTGTATTTGCAACATAGGGGTCATAGAAGCATTCACAAAACTATGCATCCTGTGCAGAGTTATTTTTTACATTGCATGCTGATATGTGTAATACGAAGCCACACGTTTTTATCACGCCATCAGTAGAGCCGATTCATGTCATAGGAGTTGGCTGTTGTTGTTGTTAGGTGAACAAAATGGACGATTTGTTTGCAGGTTTTCAAAATTTTAGTAGAATATGATATATTTCGGTCAAATTCAATTTTAAAGAAATGCCATATTGTATGTTACTAATATGGCTGGTAATTGCATTGAAAACCAAAGATCTGTTTACTAGCGGCGAGCAAGCAATGCTTGCAACATGAAAGAGGGCGTTGTACGCTCTAGCATGCAGCCGACAGTGCAACAATATTTGTGTACGGTGTGCCCTAAAATTAAAATAAAGAAGAGAACGGCGGAGAGACGCCACTTAAATCCCTGGGGCACTCTTGTACGGCGCTTTGCATAATTTATGTTAATTGTGCGTATATATAGAGGGCTGATTTCCGTTCATTCGGACGCTAATATATCACGCTTATCAAATAACACTGGCATTCTCCTCCAGCACTAACAACACGTCTTAACTAACTATACACATGGGTCGTCTGTGGCTCTTGGACTTTGTCTCAAAAACTTGTTCTCTTGCCTGGTGAAAAAGAATTTGGAGATTCAATAGAATGCTCGGAAATTATACTTACTCCTGGCAACAGAAACACTTACATTTGCATTTAGATACTGCTGGAAAAACTCCTCAGTAAAGATGTTTATTGTCAAATTCTCAAAATTGTATCTTAATTTTGTCGAACACAAAACAAAATACCCGTAACAGTGAAAGATGAAAGCTAACTATTTGTAAAACATCTTGATTTGATATTGAAATTATCGTCTGGTTCTTTCTGGTGCATTTTTATTCACAAAAGCAAATGGCATGACGGAAATTCGTCGGCAGCAGCAAGCTTAACGCTAGTTTTCAACCTCTTAAAATGCGTTTCATTGGAGTTTTTTGGGCAATGCTCTTGAAATATAAACTTCGCGTTAACGAGGATTTGCAGAAATTACGTTTGTCAAGTCGTTACAACAGGCGAAAGTAACTTGATTAAAGTGAAATTGCGAACAACATATACTATAGTTTGTTGCAAGGAAATTCCTCCTTTGAACTAATTGTTTATTTTGGAGTTAACAATTAAGAAATAAAACGTTTTAATAGGAATGGTTGTATTTTTAAAAAAGCAGTTAGTTGTGATGCTTATTTAAGCATAAGGTCTTTTGTTACAACACAATTCTGAAATAAGTGAATAATTAATAAAAATTCGTCGCACTCTGATTTTTAAGTACCCAGTATTCAGACCGCGCATTTATTATTCCTTGCACCTCACAGAACATCGTCCTCGAACTAAGCCGCAAATACACACTTCTACACGGGTCAGTCACGCTAAATTGTTGGGTTCATACATTAAATAAAGCGCCTTTTATGGGTTACTTATTTTCCTTGTGTTTTACACGGGAGCAACGACTTTGATAAACCATAACTGGATAGCCGCATTAAAACCTTTTCTTATGAAGTGAGGAAAATTATGATCGAATTGGTTGTCGTTGTTATGAAACAATTTAGGCTGCTACGTCAGAATACAAATAGCCGTATTAGTTGACTTAAAAATTTAGAAGACTAATTATAATCCCAATATTGCCATGCTTTTTTAAAGGCTGACTGGATGAATAATAGATTTTCCCATAATTGGAATAGGTAATCGCTTTTAAGGGCGTGATACCAGTTTACGTGTCTGCAAAGCCTACGGATTTTGTTTCATTTGACCAACGGCTAACTGATCCTACTTTCTGACCATTATTTCAAGGGCATTGGTTTATTGTGTTAAGGTGGGTCAATCTCATGTCACGACACAATAAGCAAACAAACTAGGCTTCGTTAGCAAGATATTAAGGTTTTGCATTAATTAGTAGACAAAGGGTCCTACTTTTTGAAATCCCCAGACTTATAAACAAACTCGACATAATATAACTCAGTGGCAAACACTATTGCTTAAGAAGGAGTTTTGTCTTTAAAGTATTTAAGATTATCTTCACCGATCTCTGCAAACATCACCACTAATGCGCATTAGTTCTGCCAATTATTGCCCAGGTCATAATTTCCATGATTTTGTGCAGCTTCACTCTTTTGCAGGTGTAAAACACCTGCTTTGATGATACCTTCCATTTATTAATGACAAATTATTGTCGTAAAGAGAGCCAAGAAACAAAGCTTTCGTAGCGATAAAAGAATTTGGCATTTATTACCCCAGAATCCCAAGTCATTTTATGCGATTTTTCACCAACATTGTCAGAGCATCAATTAGGAGGTGTGGATGACAGAAAACCAAACGACACTGTTGACAGCAATGTCAGTGAAGATTGTTATTGACGCAAAAATTGCCTTAAAGTTCACCTCATTTCAAATACGAATATGAAATTTGTTCACCTTAAGAAGCAAATTACATTACCATGCCAATATTCCTTTCCTTGACCCTTGATAAATTGACGTAAGTGGAATATGAGTACGAGGGTCAAATTATAAGATAAGTGCTACCATCTTGCTAATAAGCCAAAGGGAAACAAGTAAATGCTTAGGACAAGATGGGGTTTTGTAACAGTGCCTAAAAATTAGCTAGTGGATCACAAATAACCAGTCTAAGTTGTGGATTTAAAGTGCTGACTAATGCAGAATTTCGTTAAATGAGTTGCGATTTGGAATAGTTGATGGAAATAATCAGAGCAGCAGCTTCCAGATGAAAATGATGGTTAAAATTAATTGTATTCCCTACACTCGTTTAAGTGCACGCGGACCTTGATGTAGGCGTTTCGCTTCCATAAACTCCAGCTGCATAAAGCATGCCATTTTACTTTCCATTACGTGTAGCTGTTTAGTTGAGTCGTGGCTTGATTTGAAAGCGAAAAATATGCAAGCGAGGCAACAAAATGAGGACTGCTGTTACACAAGTACCGACGTTATGGATGTTGGTTGAAGAAATTACATGGGCGTTTGGTCTTCCCAAAATGCACTGAGCGGAAGAAAGTTTGAAAAACGCCATACTTGTTGGGTTTTTTTTACCTAAAGTAGTTATGGCAAAACAAGCCTCAATTGCACACTATTTTAGATTTGTAGTTCAAAATAGCACTACTGCCAAGCGTATGCAATTTGGGTGATTAATCTTTAACTTTGAAATAATAAAGGCAAAAAATTAGAGTTGGATTTTTTGTAGGCTTTTTATTTAACAAAATCACCCTTAACAGTATTACTACAAGCAATCAAAATATGAGGGTCGAGATTATCAATATACAATCTTGGTTCAGTCGATGCAAGTCATAACGTACACTGAGGACCTTAAACGATCATGGCAGAATATCTACTAAACTGCATTACAGCAAAAATTTTGTCCCATAACTTGCAGCTAAGGCATCATCCAAGGGCATTCCGCATGAGACGGTTTGCCACAGTTGTCTAGCGCCCCTGCACGTGGCCGCGTGCTGTGAGGGGAGGGGGTGTTTTGCTATCGCAAACCAAGGGTGCTCCCAATCTAACTAAAATAACCTCAAGTGTTTCTGTTTTCACCTCAATGCACCCTTCTGTAAAATACTTTTAGTGCCTGTAATTCTAAGTCTAAGGCACCGGCATAAATGACAAAATTTCCATTCTATCCGCCAGTGCCGCATTATTCACTCACCTCACTATATTAGACAGTGTAGGCATACGTTTGGTAGCGTCTGTTTTGCATTTCAATGCAAACTTCTCTGGAAACTTTTGGTGCCCTAAAGATAATACGACTTTGAATGAAAGTGGGCACTGGCATGTAAGCCGGGAGTAAAATCTTAGCATTGCATACTAACTTTATGGTTTTTGGACTACAGTGATCGAATTGCATTAAGGTTTTTTCTAGGACTAGTGGGAACCATCCGGTGATGTTATTCAAACTCCAAATCTTAAATAGGCCTCAGTAAAGCCCTCTAAGGGAAGTTCCAACCACTTAATTCATATGTTTGATAAACTTAGCTTTTTAAGATTTATTCCGGAATTTTGCTATTGTAAAAGTAATGGGGACGTATGCGTAGGACCGATTAGTTTCCACAGACAAACTTCATTATCTCCCAAAATTTCCCATTTGGCAATATAATTAGCCATTTTCACTTGCAGAAAACTCATTTGCTATTTGACAGAATAAAATAAGTTTTTAAATTTGACTGCCATCGAGGGACCCCGAGTGTACATATTTCAGGTCAAGTGAAGGGGTAATATTCGACATCGACCACCTAATTACCCTTGCAAAGAGCTTTGGATTGTTTTAATCGGTATTTCAGTGGGCAGTAGAACTACTTTTAAACAATTTCTAAAAGTTTTGATTGCATTATTATGGCTTAATGCGACTCGTCGGCCCTAGCATAGTTTACGCCATTATAATTTATGTTCATTGAACATGATGTGTTGTCTTAAAATAACTGAAAGTCGAATCGTCAACCATTTATGAGACATATGGCATTTTTAGCTAAAGTGCGTAAAAACATTATTCGTAATAAGCGAAAGTTTTGTAATTTGCAAGATAAAAAAGCTAAGAAAACCGCTGGATGAGTGAATACATGGTACGCTGGTCCAAGAAATATAAATCTGCTGCGTATCAATCCAGGAAGATGGTGTGTGATAGCCAAGCAGACACGCTATCAGGCATTGTACTCTCCTGATCGTACACATAAATCTTTGTTTAGTATCTCAGTGGACGGGTTCTCCTTTATTCATCTGCGCAGTTGATTTGCGTCGGAGAGGCTGTTTCCTCTTCTCCAACTTCGCAATTCAATTTCTGACATGCTTAACCATGTTTCATTAATTGGCATCTACGAGAGTAAACCTTATTTCATGTTTGATTGCTACCTTCTCCAAGACTCTATCTGCCAAATAGAAAAATTATAAACGAGAGCAAATTATTCCTACTTGGCTATAACTTACAGGCATAAATAATTTCTGATATGATCTCCATGCAACTGCTCTATCCTCCTATCCTTGGCTGGATTCCCGTGGAAAAATAAAGTAATATTTAAATCCCCAGAGCGCCTTAAATATCATGCACAATTTAAATCACCTGATTATAATGCAAATTAAAAGTTAGAACCCAATTTCCAACGTCGATAGTAAAAGCGAAAACCAAGAAACTCCTTCTTATAAGGTCCAGTAACATTAAGTAAGAATGCCCTATAAAGTGCGAATAATTTTCTTAAAAATAAGCGTGATTACTTCACGCCATGCACGAGAAGCCGCAAAATGTTGCGTGCCTTGTTCAAGTCCGTGAATTTCAAATCACTTTTTTTCTTTTACAATATTTCACACAAATATGAAGGGTGCTATTTCACGTTTACCAAACTACATGCTGGCTTCCTATTTCGAAAGCCCCGTAGCAAAAAATGTTTCTATCTGCTCATCTGTAGTGCCCCATTTGACCAATACTCGATGGCGATTCATGTTTTCAGAATTAAGTGCCTTGGCTTTTGTAGACCTAAGTAGAACTCGTGCACGTCATATATGATTTAACAAACAATTTAATAACACAAAACCATGTCTTGCTTAAACTTAAAGCGCGTTCTAATACTAATGAAATTTAGGCCCCTAAAAATGAAAGTTTTACTAAAAACGCCCTGTAAGATGGTTGTTCACTATCCTTATTTGTAACCAAAGGGAAGCGAAAATACACACTAGTCAGAAGACAACACACGCGGAAGGAAATCCGGTAAGCTTCAGTACTCGATGGTTCTGGTGCCTCTATGGTGAAAGTTGCTTTAAATAGTATGTGACTGATGTGCCATCAGAGAGGAGAAAATTTGATTCGTAAAGTTTTATTTACGCATGTCTTTTCTAATCTCAAAGCAAAATAAGAAAAGACAAAAACTAACTTTACCATTAAGTGAAAATTATAAATATTGCAATTTGAAATAAGTTCCGAAATGCAGAGATCAATTTATTCTATGTTCCCTTTTTCAAGACAGATTTATGCTAATTACGTCAATTTTTGAGCAACATTTCACTTACTAGCAGATTCGACTATTTAGATCGGAGGATATAATTTTGTTTAGGAAATCATAAAAGTATGGGTAACAAGTTATTTTAATTAGATGCTGGTATTGCAATGTAAGGTGTGTATTTTTTACAGATAGGGAGAAAAGAAGTGAATTTAAGCCACGTCCACTCTTTGGTCGATACCTCTCTTCAATGTGCTATACGTGTACATACGTTTCCATCTTTTTAAACTACATTTTAAACGAGCTTGCCATTACGGTGCAAGGCTTCGAATCAAGCAATTGTAGCCTATTCAAGTATCTTACACTTGACTGATAAATCTTTGTTATTACTTCCTGTTGTAAGTGAAATTATTTTTTAGAATAAAACAGCTAAACTCAATTTATCACATGAGCATGTGGTCTTAGAGATTATCATATCTGTAAGGTGGAGTTTCTTAGCCATTAATTATCATCGGAATAGCTCCCTTTTATTTCAATATGTCCTTCAAAGAAAATTTGCTTCTTTCTAACACCATTAAATACAATAAGGCCTGTGCACTTGCAATCAAACAGTACGCTTTTCTACTGTTATGGTGCTTTCTTTTGCATGACATCCTCACGAAGAAAATATTGTTGTGCGGTTCGACAAGTTCACAGAAAAGTCGTTGAACAGTTACAGCCGATCCACTAGGCATTCCAACATCCAAATGAGTCCTCTTTTGGGGAAGGTGATATTCGCAGTTTTAATATGGTAGTCGAATGCAAATGCGCCATGATCCTATTAAAAAGCACCCGTTTTATCCGCCGACTTGTTGAGTCAATATTCTGTCCAACGGTCATGTTTGGAAATGCAGCGTTCCACCATTCAATAGCCATTAAAGATTTGTAGTAGTACTTCTAGGTTAATCGCTCATGGAGCGCATTCGCACAGGAAAGGGCATTTGAGCCCAAAAATACTTTCAGCTAAGTTAAGTGTATGAATCAAATTCATTTGAATGCTACTCTTTGGGTGATTAGCTTAATCGCAGTCTAAAACATGCGGCCGTTTGCAACCGTTTAGATAGCAATCTTGATTGCACGTCCAAGTGTTACTTTAAGTACTAAAATAACTGCAAAACGTCCCTATTTAAATACCTATGTATTTATTTGAGAATCGGTATAAATAGGGAATTTCTATAGTACGGTAATTTATTTGATAGTGGTTGGTTTTTCAGACCCAACCATTTCAAATCCTTTAGAATATAGCTTTACGTAAGTCAAATTTACCTTATGCTAAGCACAACAGCTTTTCCCTTGCGTTTTCAACTTAGTTTTGCCAAATGAACGCCTATGAACAAAATGAACCTCATAATTCTTGATATTGATGATTCCACTGCAAAAAATCAGAGACTGAGGTGGTTTTGCGAACTGAAGCTTTTCGAAGTTAAAGCTGCTCTAAGAAGTGCACGACCGTCACCCACACTTTCTCACCAATCCTCCACCAACCAAACAATGATTGAACGAGACTAATTTGAAATAAGGCATGAGTGAGATCAACTGAATACGAAGCAGACTCAGGAATGTGGGTTTGACTATAACTAGACTCCTGTAGAAGCAAAGTAATTAGAATATTACAAATATTACCGCAATGCAGGCAATCATTCTTTACCTTTATATTCAAAAACGAGAAATGTTTAATGAGATCTATTAATTAAGATTACTTCTTAACCTTAACAATGCGGCTACTCTTCAAGGAAGTATGGTTACTTTCAAAGAAACTGGCACTTGATATGCGTACTTTAATGCGGGAAAAAAGTTTGGCAATTAATGAAGCGGCAAGTGCTGCTTAAACCAAAGGGCACTCTAATGTACCAATAATAAGACAGAACTGTGCACCCCATGCAACAATGGGTTTTGAAGCATTGTGCATATATAAGCACGCGTACATGCGGAAATATAAAGGCCAGAGTGTTTTTTACCCGGTGGGGGATTGGTACGAATAAATAGATATGCAGAAACCACTTTTAATGACACAGCCACGTTAGGTAAGCGTGTGATAGGAAATGACCACTCAAAAGAAATGAATTTTGAAATGCAATCCCCTGAATTCATTTAGGTTCATGCATTTGCACTTGGGTATGCTAGCAATTTTATTAACTGCCTCTAATTTAAATGACCTTACATAACGATGAGGGCCTATTAATACAGTTGGCAATAATTCGCCTTCTTATAAGAAATTAAAATATTTGATTTTAAGTTGTCATTTTAAGTTAAGTGGTATATAGTTAGCAATTTCAAATAGTCATTCTACAAACGAATAATAAAATAAGAAACATGTGGGTTGAAGGTGCACTGAAGACTAAAATGAGCTAAGATTATAGGCGGATCATTACGTAATTCCTTTTAGATAGCAGCAGGAATAAGAAGTGGCACAAAATTCACGAGCCATTGGGTGTGTTTAGAATTTTACCGAGCATCTTCCGACCAAATAGGGAAATTAAGTTAACGCTGAATTTCGACGTTCATCGGAGTTTGAAAACGCGGTTACACATGCTCATTTAATTGTGAATGTTTTTGGACGTAATTGCTTTAAGTTGCTATTTATACACCTAGCTTGTTTCAATCTCAGTTTTACATAAATATCAGCGATACATGTTCTTACTCAAAGTTCTTTTGCATGGGTTTCATTCGCTGTATGTGAATGGGAGTTATGTATTTGGCCGACGGCAAAGTGTTGCACAGAGTGGATAGTCTTTCACAGTCAGCATTCCTAACTTTTTGTTGCACTTTCCTTTGCATTGCAGATAATAAGCCCATAATTTAAATAAGTGATTGGGGTTTCATTTCAACAGTTATAAGTGAACTTTAGGATTTGAAGCGCTTTGATCAGGAAGAAAACAAATGTAAGGAACAAACAGGGAAGCTTTTTGGAAATTGCATGTTTCATTTTACAGATCAGTTTAAATGGATTTGATACCTGTTGTGATTCTTTCTCAGTTCTCATAAAAAAGGGATGTTTGACGGCTTCAGAGATGACATTAAATTTGTACTCCACAATAATCGTATGCTGCTTGCATATTAACACGTGCAAATGCGGCCAAAATCTGTGGCTATTGGTAACGTCATTCTAGAGCTATGTAACTTGTTCCCGTAATTTAAAATAAACCAAGAAAGGACTGCTATATTTCACATCGAGACCGAGTTTCACCTGATTACTTAATTTAGCTCCTAGCCGTAAAATTTATAATTTGACACAGCTAAATATAAAGTTTATAGACAAAATAATAACGTATATGAAGAAGTGCAGCCGCACAAATTGGAAAGCGTCTCATGATTAACCAAATACTAGGGACTAAGAAAATGTGAAGTATTCAACCAACTTTCTAGGCAGCAAATAACAAGTTGCGCTTTAGCAAACAAACTCTTAACCTTGTCTTGCATTATCACTTAAAATGCTTACACTTTCCCCAGAATGCAATTATTGCGGCAAACTAAAGAAAGCCAAATATAGGAGAAGCCCTAACCGCGGTTTCACTTCATTGATACCTTTAACCCTAAGATTCAAGCGTTTAGCCAATAGTTAGTGCCTGTCTCCAGGCCAAGCTTCTTACAACTGGGAGCCCTTTCACATAATAGAAATGCGGTCGAATAAAATAAGCGAATGCCATTTCTGCCAACAAAAGTTACGACTGACTGGACTCAAAGAATAAATCGAACTTATATTATTATTTTTAAATTTTTATTAATGATCGTCTATTTATATGTAAGGCAAGTTGTCACCGTGAGACGCCACTAAAAGGGGGGATCCTGGTAAAGAGAATGGATTTATCTAGTTTCCTTCCAATGTCCAATCTTGACTCATACCCTGCCTATCAATTTATCACAGTCTGTCATGGAAAACTAAGTCCTTTAGTACGTGACATGACTGCATGAAACTATTTTCACATAATTTCCACTTTGGGAGAAAATTAATTCAAATGTCCAAATAAAACATCCCCTTAGTAGACTTTTTATTGGCTACTGCGTTTCATCCGTCCCTAAAAAAATAGTTTTATGGAACAATTACATCCTGGCCCATTTGAGAAAAATTTTTATCTACTTAGTTATGGAAGCATTTATAAAATTACCGGGTGCAAAATTGAGGATAAATCTGTCCTATGAAGAAAAAGCATCATCAGTTTGAGAGATAAAGAGCGAAAGAAAAGAAACGAGAAAAAAAGAGCAAATTCAATCTTGTTTTGTTGCATAAACCGTCAATGACAGCTTTTTCTGTAGTGACAAGTAGGTCCGATGGATAGCGGTGAACGATGTCACAATTTTATAATGGGCATCTGCTTTTAACTTTATTCATTCTTGCACAAGCAAGGTGAGAAAAGTTGACAGCTTAATTACCCTGTGCGTGTACAAATGCTTGGACTCTCAATGGTATGGTACCCACAATTGCGATTGAGCATTGGTAGTACTTAAATTCCAATTGATCACTGTAATCTTCTTTGCATCTTTGTGCTAAATTAAACGGAAAATAGGATCACTTTGGAGAAGTTCTTTTGGTATTAGTGGGTTCAGAAAAGAGTGGGGGAGAAAGACAGGAAAAGAAGAGCAATTTAGAGTGGTGCATGCGGATTGAAGCGTCACGAATCCGAAGATTTGACTAGCCGAAGAAACATGCTTTTGGCCAAAGCGACTGATTCAGTCCAAATGGATTAAGGTTTGTAGCTGCAAATAAAGTAAACACGTCGATCAATTAAAGAGTCACACAGCTATAATCGAGGAATTTCCATTTATGGCACATTCAATTTTCTCACCGCATGAGCACTCTAAAAAAACAAATTTTTATTGAGTTGCCTTTATTACGTACTAAAACCGGGATATTATTTAATTCTTCAATTCGCCATGGTTTCTATCTGCAACGATACAAGCACAAAAAATTCTTCCAGCTCAACGCACTTCCGATTTCTCAAAGGTGGAAAAAGCCCACTCAACTTATTAAAAATTCACAAAATTTGCAATAAATGTCGCATAATTGCGTGACAGAAGCAAATGATCAAGTAGCATTCAGCAAAATTCACCCATACTTCTTGTTTAATCAAGAGTTTGTGTTAATGATTACAATCCATTGCTAATAAAGCACGTCCATTATAGTAGATTTAGCCCACTAAACTGGTCACAAAGCGTAAGTAATTAAGAAATCTCAGGACCCAGTGTCTGTAGAAAGAAAAATACCTTAAAAATTCGACGTAAACAAATGTCAGCCCAACAGTTCACTTATCTCTTTACTGTGTGAGCCATCAAACAGCAAAATTTTTGACACGATTAAGCGACTGCGCACTTTAAGACAGATAAAACGTGTTTCCTTGTTGCATTTACAATGCAGGAATGGTCGTGCGATCTTTTATTTCCTATCGCCCATTCCTTATCATTGATTGTGTAGCGTAACAGGTAATGCGATTCACTGGGAGGCGAAATGGTCACAAGTCTAGCGAACTGACGACGGATTAGGGAAACTGATGCAACACATAAAGCGTGCATACATTATCAACGCACCATCGATGGGATGTTCATTAAGCTGCCCATTAACAAGGGGAAGGACCATGTCAAAAGATTGAGCAGGAGCTGTTGCTCCATAGCTGAGAGCATTAAGACTGGCCATTTGGTAGATTGCAGCGAGAGAGTTTAGATCCAGTGGTGCTGTTGCAGTCACAGCCTTCTGGGGCACTGTAGCCGCTATTTGGGGATGAATGTAAGCTGCAGTAGGATTACCATGCGCCGCTGTGGAGTCCTGCTGTATCCAAGGAATACACGGAAATTGGTAGAGCGGCGTTGCCAGTGCTGCAGCTGTTGCAGCGGCAACAGCTGGAGCGACCTAACACAGAAGTGGTGCGTAGTTAGGGATTTAAGAAGTTAATCTTTTCAAAATCATAAATCGTGCTAATTTTACAGTGCTAATTTTTCCAAGTTATTTACAGGCATGACGGTGGGAGTGGTGAGCTGAGGTGGTGCAGGAGCGGGAATTTCATCACTTGAAGTTGGTGTGATGTCCACCGAACTCGAATTCATAAGCGAAGCGCCCGATGTGACATAGCCAGCCATCTTGGCCTGATCAAACATGGTGCGCTCTGGCAGAGGTGCGACATTAAAAATGTCCTCAGCCATTTGGTTGTGATGTTGCGTCTTCAATGCCTGGCATAGGTGTCGCTGAGTTTCGTCGTGCATAAACTGCTGAAATAGTGGCAGTGTAGTGTTTTCGGACCCAATTGATTCACTGTTAGAAAAGAAAAAATCCATTAATTTGTTACGCTGTTTCGTCTATGCGAATTATTTGCAAATCACAAAAAATGCATTACTGCATGATAGATCAAAAGTAACATTGCTCCCAAGTTCAGCAGCGGCCTATACAGCTCGAGTGGTGTTTCCCACTGGATGGCTAGACTTTATAAATTCGTTAATTTATCCTTATAGTCATATAAAGTAAATGCATGAATTAGGCTTTATTAAAAAGTATTTAGTGTCGCAGTGACTTAGCTATTAACCAAGTTTGTTCTGAACCAAGAGAATTCGCATAAGAGTCCAAGTTTTTGAGGCAAATTTCTTCCCACATTTGGTGCATTAATAGACAAATCCACTGTTGGTTAAAACTCCAGCATATGAAGGAGTTGAAAATAAAGTGCTAGCTATACTATGCTCAAATAAATAAACGCAATCTGACCGATGAGTGTACGACAACGGCTTTACCAAAGTAAATTTTTTACTTGGGTAGAGAACTGCCAATGAATGAACACAACGATATAATAAATATAAGATGACGGCTTTGAAATAACATAAAATTGCCTGTTGGCGAGTCAGAAATGTTAACTAGGTATTATGCAGAAGTCCACCTATACAATGAGGCAACAATAGTTATGTTTAAATCTGACTGTTAAATTATATGGCTCTGCTATTTCTCATTGTTTTCCCCCTACCAAATAGAGAATGACAACAATCTGATCACCTTTTGTGTTCTCGAGCCCGTTGTCTGTCAGCCAGCTTAAGTTCCAGAGGCCGCTTTGCTCCAGGCAACGTGATCTTCGCCTTCCTTATGCCATCAATGGCTCTTTGCGCTTCCTCAGAGGTGAGATAGCGAACAAACCCCGTTCCTGCAGATAGAGACTCATAAAAATTAAGTCGTACATATCCAAAAATCCCTAACCAGACGAATCTTATGGAATGTGAATTTACACATAAATACCACATAAAGTACTATTTTTTTCAAAAGTGTAATCTTAAATCAAGTTATTGAATAAGTTTGTATAAAAGATGAGAGGAAAAACCCAGCCGGTTTAACTAAGGGAGTCTTAATCAAAGAGTTAGATTAAAATGGCTTAGCTACAAGCCATTTGGGATGTATATCTTCAATGGTATAAAGAAAATAATTATTTGTGCAAACTTCTTTGTTATCCATGGCAAATTATTAATCAGTACTCAATTTCTCCTAAAATTTGTGCACAACACCGTTCCAAAAGTTCTTGTTTTTAAAAGTAGTTGCGTAGTCTAAATGAATTTATGTGTTTAACACAGAGAAGTCCTGTTGATTTCTAAAAACACCAACTTAAATCTTAAAAAAACTATTAAGATGGAATATGGCACATATTAAGCAAGAATGGTTAGAGGTGGATGTAGATGTAAAGCTTTACGGGATTGCAACCCGACTGTGGTGCGTGCGAAAGCACAGAAGCCTAGTTAACGCGCCTCATCATTATCTACGCACGTCTGCGATAGCATCATTTGAGCTGCCATTTCAAAATTACACGAGCTATGCATCAAGGGATTTGTCCACACTCACAAATACACTACAACGAAATCACAAACTTTCTACCAAACACATTTCGGTCTCTAAAAATAAATCACTCAAACCAGGCAACTTTAATGGGTGGAATGAGGCTCACCTGTGCATGTGTTTGTTGACCTCCGTGTCATGACAAGCGCAGAGGTTATTTTGCCGTAGGGAGCAAAAATCTGCTTCAAATTCTCCACATTATCTGAATTCCATGATTCCGGAATATTTGTGACGTAGACATTCAAAGGATCCTTTTCCGACTCCTAATGGGGTAGAAAAAGGACCAATTAACAATTTGTTGTTAGTTTTCTTACATCATTATGAGGTTAACAAATGTGTTTGGTTATGGTGCAAAAAGTGTGCAATCAATTAAAACTTGTCAGGTAATTCCTGAAGTATAATTTGTAGACATATTTTTGAGGTGGTATGCCCAAGTGTAAGACAAGGTTTGTTATCTACTTGATGATCTAGTCATCAGTATTTCCATAAACTAGACCAACTTTTCAAATAAAAAGCGAGACACTTACGTAGGCAAAGTTAACATACTGGCCAGAGTTCTGAAGTTTTATGTGCTGCATCGCGATTAGAGCGGCCTCGTTGGTGACGAAGTCGATGAACCCGTAGCCTAAAGTAAAGGCGTCACGCAGTAAACGCCTACCCTTTCGAGGACGGTTACATGCCGCGGTACAAAACATGAGGGAGAAACATAACCAGTATTTTGGCAATATTGTAGAACATAAGGATCTTCTAAGTCATCAATAATATATCTTTACCACTTAAAATAATTTTCAACAGTAAAATGCATTTAAGCTTTGCAGTGAGATACCAAGTACCAGTACCAGTCCGACTGTCGAAAAATCAAAAGCCAAATCTCCATGTTAAATACGCATTGATGTAAGGGATATCCTTACTTAGTACATCAACATGTCTGGTAAGAGGCTGGATCTTAAATGCCTCTCCTTGAGGCTTCTTGTAAAAATAAAACACAAAAGTTGAGACATGTTCCATTATGTTAAAGATAGGTGGTCAATGAGAGAAGTAATTATTTACCATTGGATCGTATTCATACCAAATTATAAAGGATACATTACATAGGACTCATACACATAGGTTCAATGTGACCCCTTATTTACATATTTTAATTTTCCTTATCACTTTAGTAAAAATAGAAGCGGATATCAAGTGCTGCTCATCATAAAATGGAGCTGAAATATGTGTCGGAGAGAAACGCGTTACAAGGCGAATCTGGTTGGCAGGTAGCAATTCTCCGGTAAAACATGACGTCAGGAACCGTAGGCAGTTGTAGATTAGTCAAAACTAACATATATTACCCAATGTCGTCTCATGTATCCATCAAATTTCTACAGCTTTTGTTTTAAGTACGATCACAAAGGCTCGAAATAATCTTAATGTGTTCTCTTAATATGGTTGATTATCAGTAGTTGAGAATGGCTCTGGGATTAAAATGATGCTGGCAGATATAGTACGCCTAGCATTTCCTGTGGTGCTTTCGAGGCAAGGATTCCCAGATAGCACCATTTTCTATTATTTCAAACATCTAATTAAGCAAAATTACTATGTACCTATTTGACCTACGACTTCAATAAACGTCAGCACCTTCATATGAACTCAAAAAACTAAAGCTAGTAGGCGCTAATTTAAAATAATACGTTACTTCGGATTTAGAGTGTTCTATAGTTTAGTGGTTACTCGATGATGGCCAATCATTCTAGGCCAGTAATCTTCACAGCTCTTTTAGTTTGTCAACTTCAAGTGATAAATCAAAAGTCTAAAATGGTTTTAAACCGTAAATTAGTACATGCGATTCAGATGCGATGCCTCATTTATTGTAGCAGTGCATAAAGTCCCTCAAGTCTATCACCGTGGCTATTTGCGGCAGTCATAACGGCTAAGTTGGTTTAATTGCCAAGACTCCACAAATGGGACTATGAAGTGCCTCATAAATGACGCTGCCTAATAGGAGGATATAAACAAAGGAAGTCACGTGGGCAAGAAATGGGTAGAAAATTTCAAACTCCACCATCGATAACGACTACCGTGTTGCTAAAATTTGCCAACATTACCTTCGCCGTCATTATTTACCACAAGCTTCACTGAGCGGATCGCAGAGGCATCGGGAACAAGACTAACAAGGTCGTTTTCTGACATTGATTTGGGAAGCCCTCGAATGTAAAGATTTGTTCGGGAAGAATGCTGCAAACAAGCAAATAACAAGATAAGATTTCACTAAATTCTGCTTTAAAGTAGTAAATCTCAATAGCCTTTTGCAGCACAAGCATTTATGACAAATATTTGGGCTCTCCGGCATTTTGACACCAAAATTAATTAATGAGAGTTTGGTGTGAATGCATCGTCATAAAATTCCTGCGTATTGTTGTTTGTTTTTGGGAGAAGTCCAGCACACAAAAAAAAACAAACCTGCAGTCCTACAATAAATTGAGTATCAAATGATAGGCAAGACTTCCTTGATTAACAAATTATCCGATTCTCGATGTAATTACAAGGTTTTCCCTTAAAAATATGCCAAATTTATTAGAGCATCAGCAATCAACTTGTTACTTTAGAACAGAACTAGTTACAAAATGCCTTATTTCCAGTCCTGATTTTTGTTTATGTCATCTTGGTGAATTATAACTGCTGAAAGTTGTAATCATGAAAGGTGTTGACAGAATTGTATCTTACTTCACAAAGTGCGGAATATTTGGCAAAATGAGAATGCACTTTTTTACCCTCTTAGACCTCGACACAGTTTTGGTTCTCGAAGAAGTTGAGGGGTTCAATCCCATTGCACTAGGTCTGGGTAGAAGAGATCCGTTTCTATTGTTCCCAGTAGAAACACATGCTGCCGTCTTAGTGCCACAGGCAGCAGCGTCGACGGTGGTGTTACCCCCACTTTGTCGTAGGGAAGATGGTGGTGTTTGTCCATTCACATAAGAATCTTCATTCAACAAAGGGGTGGTTGTGGCCATATCACAGTTTGTGACGGGTTTTTCCTGCTCCAAATCTTCAAGTGGTGTAGATGCAGCAGAGTTAGTGGAAAGGGAAGCTGCACTGGAGGCCAAGTCTTCGCTGTTAGATTGAGAAGCATTGTTGGCACTGGTCTTGTCTGTTGTACAGCTAATGACAGGTGAGGAGGGATGATGGCGTTTTGGGGTATTGGCGGTCGTCACAGCAGGGAAAGTAATCGCAAGTGATTGGGAATCTAAAAATGCATGAGCAGTTTTTGTCCTCCTTAGGGTCAAATCTTTTACCTTGACTTTATTTATAAAGCATGTTGCCCCTCAGGAAGATCATAATTAAGAGGCAAGTTGATGCATCAATCGAACGTCAATTAGTATTATTCAGCTGGTTTGTACGAAAAAAAGCGTCAGGGTCTTTTTTTACAAAAATATTACCCATTTGCACTGAATGCTGTTATGTACCTTATGGAGTTCGTGTTCAAAGTCAGGGAAAGAGCGCATTGGAGAAAAATTGATAAAGGCCACTACTCTGAAGTGTTCTACCAAATTCCTTAACTTAGTGCAAATGAGAAAGTACAGAGACTGTGTTTCTTTTGAATGTTAGTTCTTAATCACACACTGGTGAGGTTTTTTGATTAACACACAACGGAAAAGGGCAGAGGAAATACCGCATGTAATTAATCAGCAAAGCAATCTCAAATGGGTTCCACCTGGGTTTCTGATCTACTTAACTGAACACCAAACATTGTGAAATCTTCCCCTTGAGATGTAAGATTTGTATTCACCTGACCTTCAATTCAAAACAAAACGTGCTTATTTTATTAATGCGTAGTTGATTTGCTGCATCAAACAACTACACAAAACCATAAAATCTTAAAAAAGTAGAAAATGCTTTTCATTTTGTGGAATCAAACCCAAATGCGAAAAGCATTTTGCTGGGGCCTGCATTATTTTTAGGAGTCAAATGAGCAGTTGGAAATTTTAGAAATGACTCTCAGCAACCTTAGCAAAATTTGCCAAGATAAATCCACTGAAAGTGACTAGGAACTAATACAAATGCTTCATACACAACAGCTCCTCCAGTTTCCATACAAATGGACAAAACCGTATAGCAAATCCGTTTAGTTTGTAAGAAATGGAACATATAATTAGGAAGCCGCATATTGTAAAATAACCCCCTTTTATAACGATTAAATATGAAAATATTATATACAAACCCGATAATGGAATTACTCTTGGAAACTAACAAGGAAAATGCTTTAACTTCCATTCTTGTTTAAATCCTGCCATGATTTGGATACACATATCACCAGTTATTCTTTGCATAGAAACTTAAAATGAAAATTCTACAAATAAGCTGAAAGCATGGGGGAGGCAACCGCATGAAGTCACAGCTAAAACAGACTCGGTTTGACAGTGATTGGTTAGATTTCTTGACTAAATTGCAAAAGTTTCACGAGAACTAGAAATAAGTCCATTACTTTTGCTAAATAAAGCGTTGTTTCGAATCAGCTATTTACTGAACGTAAGAGTATTTTCGTGAAGGCTTTTTTGAGTTCACGCCTTTTCTTACAGAAAGAAAGTGCTTAGTGTTTTTGTCTTTGTTTTTCTTTAAGCTCTTAGTGTACGTAAATATCAGTCAGTTTGATGAGTATCTACATTTCCTCTGTAACTAGTATCTCTTAAGATTCTACTCTTATACAGGCTACACTTTTTGTGTAAGTTCAGTGAATAAAAACTGAAGTAAATCCCGTTGAAATAAGTGTAAGAGCCTAGTTACCGTTGTATTTACTTATATATAAAACTTAAATGTAAAAAGTTAGGTGATCACTTAAATTTTAATTTTAAACTGTACTCACCCATGCAATATATTTTGGCAGCTTGCAATCGTTCCTTGCTATTTTCATTAGTAGATTGATGGACTTCACCCTGCAATTCCAATGAATGGCTTCTCTTGACCACATTGTCTGCAAGAGACTGCATTTCTGTACTCGCAGTATCCTCTCTTTTCTCCATATCAATAGTATGCATCGAGGAGTCGGAAGAGTTATCCATGAAACATGGCCCATGATTCCCATTGGGAAGACATTCATATGTTTGACTACCTTGCCATCGCCGTATTTTAACTTTGACGGATGATTCTCCTGATTTTATGGAATTCATGAGGCACTGGTGGGATGATTTTTGATGCAGGTGGAAAATATTCTTTTGTTCGAGAGATTAGTTGATTGGATTGACTTCTAGATCAAATTTCCACAGAACTCGTAGACAACTAAAATCAGCACCCTGGAATACTACCACTGTTGAAGTGGGCTGGATGACTGTTGATGGTGTTGCTAGATCGCCTGAGGAAAAGAGGATGCGAGTTGCGGTAGGGTGCGGCGTAAAGTGAGCACAGGTCATTAAGTAGGATCAGTGATCGTGGAGCTCACAAAACTCCAATTTGACAGCCAATCGGTTGCTTAAACACAGTTTCGCCGCAAATTGTGGCACTCATATGGTCCAGAAGCTCGTGAAAATCCCTACCATTTCGGACTTAGTGTACTCTTCCTTTTTTGAACAAATGGATAAGCTGAACTTTCATTTTAAAAATATAGGTCAATTACTCTTCGGCGGTCAACGCGTTCGGGGGCGAAAATATAATGAACCTAACCACGAGTACATTCGTTTGCTTTCAAGGTAAATGTGGTACATTGGGGACTCCAATTGTGACTCAGGTAAAGCTGTCTACTAAACACCGTAAGTCTTAAGTGCAACCCAAAAATGATACAACAAAGAGGTTGGGTCCTGAGAAAATTTTTTTATTTTATGATCTTAAAGAATGAAATGTTCACTGTTAAAGTGCTCAGGAAGGGACTAGTATTTGCAGCCTACGCAAAAATTTTAGTTTCTAAAAATATCCAATATTGCTGTTGTCGTAACCTACGTTTTTAGTCACTTAAATAGTGTTAAAATATGTATAAAAGCAACTACTTGATAATCATACCTGAAATAAGGTACTGATGGCAGATGTGATAAAACTGGACCATTTAAACTAAACGACAAATGCCTTATGGCATAAGGTGCTGACTTTTAAATAATGGCCATGTATGAGTTTAATATGTCGTGAGTTGGTTTTAAACCCAGATATTTATACTTCAAAATAACATATTTTTCACTTTTCTATTAAGCTTGGACATGTACTCTAAATGCATCGAGTGTTAAAGTTGGTGAGGCACAAATTTAGCAAAATAGTTCATAAAGGTGACGACAACCTTTAAGAAAAATCATCAAATACAATGGAGTAAACCCATTTTTATGAAGTTACCCTCGGAAGAGAGAATAGGGTATTGAGTGCTCCAAGGCAAGTTAGAATTTATTTTCTCCCAGCATGATTAAAAATATCTTATTAAAAACAGAAAAGGTTTTAACAACTCAGCAAATTGATGCACAATGCAGTCTTCCCACCCCACCACGGCATTAAGGCATCGGCACGCATGGTTCCACACGACGCCATCGCCGTCATGTCGGTAATCGCCCACCCAAGTTAGCCAATGCTTATTTATGGAAGGCTCATCACAGAGAAGACTGCTATTTTCTCCATGAATAAAATAAATCTAATCTGTATATTAGTATGTATTCAAAGTGTTAAAAGCGGGCATAGTTTACTCACGCATGTTTTATATCTGCTGCATTTTTTAACTTCCACTATCACATCCTTGACTGAAATACCTGTTTTTCAGGTAATACATTTTCCACATTCAATGATAGTTCATAGCGATTACTTATACAAAAGTTTACGATCGACTTGTTCTTTTATTAATCTATTTAGCTTAAATGACTCAACAATTTGTTGATCAAAGAGTACACCTTTTAACATTACAAAATACGTTGAATACTGGACAGCGTGTGGGTGTTATGGTAGGTCATCAGGCGATTTCTCAATGCTTTAAGGCAAGTGAAAAGGTAGAACATGCAACAAGTAACGCTTTTATGTTTTGATAGTTCACACCTATACTTATCTGTTTGAATAATTTACGAAACCAAAGTTAATTCGTGGTGGAGCATGCATTGGTGTTATTCGTGCACAAAGTTCAGGTTGGGTGCGGTATGTATTTTGTAAAGTAAGCCAGAAATTAGATGTATTACCTGGCTCAGCCGTTGGAATTTGACTCACGCTAGGGAAGCCAGGCCGTCTATTATGGGTGTACCTGTAAACTTGCAAACCTCGGATAGCAAAACAAGAAATAAGGCGATTCCCGTTTAAAAAAACTTTGAATCACAACTGTTCATACGATGCTTGGTGGCACAAATCTGTCCCCAAAATGATGCATTGTACTGTCCATCCTTCATCCTTTACGGTTGGCCAATGAAAATTTTGGAATAAACTGAGCACTGCCATTGGTCAAGATCTGAATGAATACGTCCCTTAAACATATCTTTGCCACTTTTTGCACGATTTTCTTCCCTAAAACAAATTGTTCGGAGAGCATGAAGTGGTACACCCTCATTTTTAATTCCCATAGGCATTAAAAACGCTAAAACTAGTAGGTGATTCCATCGAAACAAATAAGTTAATATGTCAACTCCTCTTAATAGACTTGTTTTCTCAATCCTTGCAATCTGAAGTAGTATACATTCTGACAATTTGGTTGCTTTTGGATTGACAATTTATCGACAATATATTTCATACGAAAATAAGGTGGCTAGTTAATTAGCATGTAAGATGAAATGTAAAACCGAGGTTTACCAAGGACCCATTTATTTCAATATACTGGATAGAATTAAATGGTCTCAAAATATGATGGTTATATTGTTGGTTTGTGTCAGTGTTAATAACAGCTTTTGCACGTGGATTGCTCATTAATTTGTTTGGGTCAGTGTTTGGCATAGCTTACAGCGCATCGGCTAGGTCTGTACCTCTCATCATTTTGCTATCATGGTCTGCAACGAAGTTTTAATGATAAATCGCACAAAATCTTTAAGATTTTCCGTCACTATTAAATGTATTGTAGTTCATTTAAATTAAATGACACAGTTCTACTGGCTTGGTGGTGAAATTTCGATAGAGTTCTACTCTGATAGTAAGTTTTTAAATGTATTTGAATGAACCTACTTAAAAACGGCTTACAAGAACCTTCCGCGATAGCTGTGTGTAATTTCAATTTCAAAATCGTATTTTTGGGTATCGAAATAAACACATGCTCACTTTAGAACCTGCAAAAGACTTGCTATTTTCAATGCATCCAGAAAGGGTGCAAACAGGAGAACGATATCAAATGTGTCGCATCTGTGTGCAAGACTTTGAATGACCTACTTTATTTCACAATACTAGGCGGATTTCCTTTGAAAAATTTCCCAAGTATTGATGCTCGTCCACGTAAATGGCTGTCACTATTCATCGAATATCTAAAGATAAAAAGCATTGGTTTATACTTATTCTGCAAAAATTCTGCAAGATGGGATGGATAACCACATATCTTAACTAAATGTTCAAAGAGGAGTTCAATATAGCAACATAAATTTAGGGTTTCGAGCATTAAATAGTGCATGCATAACTTAAAAGTAAGTTTTAATGAAAAATCCGAAATCAAACGGCCCATTTTGAGATTAACGCAAGCTTTAAATATGTCAGCCCTTCAAGTTAGTTAAAATCTAAGACGCAGCTCGATTGCAGAGTACAAATTCCAAAGCCAAACGCTGATGCTAATCCTTGCGTAAAATTCGTACACAAGCTTTGGGCATACCCAGGCTTGTGGCAAATGATGCGGATGATGCATGCACTCTATCAAAAAATATGTAATTAATTTTTTAAATGACATCAAACCTACGCGTGAGACCAGTGGGTGCTCACCAAAGTACTTAATATATTTTTGAATGAATGAGTCTTTATGGTTTTGGTTTGTAACAATCAGAAGTATTAGCAATGCTCTTAGCTATTATCTCAAGATTTTCAGTATTTTTCACTCCACAAACATCCAAGTGAACAGCAAAAAAGGCGAACAGAAAAGGGAGTTACTACTCCAAGTCGTATTTTTAGTTGTTACCATGAATAATGATAGTAATAATAATAAGGTGCAATGTTACTTCTCCTGAAATTGCAGGACTTTTCTGCACCACTTTACGGTAATTGCTCACATGCGGCGCTCATATATGCCAGGACTGCTTGATGCAGGTGATTCTACTGTGTATAAGGAGGATAATTCCCCTCATATTGAAAGAAAATTACTACTATGTTTTTTGAAAAGGTGTTTTGGGTCAAACGAAGATGAAAAAACCCTCATGTTGATAAAAATGCATTTAAATGAATTTGTTGGAACATTTAGTACCAAGCATAAGGAAATCGAGCAATCTATTTAACGAGTGATACATTAGTCAGAATATAAGTTAGAAGGTTTCAAGTAAATTCAACGCACCATTTCATGCTTCTTAAAATAATATGAATATAAACATCCCTTGCAGTCACGTAGGTAGGAGTGCTCCTTTCTCTTCATCGGTTGCTTCTTTTATCAGTTTAGTGATCAATATTGCATAGAAGTTTAGCTGTCATCAGGTGGTAGCATAATGTTTCAGTTTTGTGTTCGAAATTTTATCGACATCAAAATAAAATCTACTTCATGTTTTATCAAACAATTACCACCAAGCTTTCGATTACTTAAAGTTAAGGAGGAGAAATGAGTAGAATTTTAATAATTTGTGTCTTAAAAAAGAAAAAATATTCAATAAATCATATTTTTGAAAATCATACCAGCCAAACCGAGTATTTTTTGGGCTTTTGAAAGCTTTACTTCACCCTTTACATTAAGAATAATAAGTAAATAAATCCAAATACACTGATGTGTTACAATGGAGAATTCTAAACCACTTCCCAATTGGGACAACAATCGAAGAAATACTTCTTGAGTCTGTTAATGATGATATCCCCTTTACTAAAGCGTGTAATGCACGTGACAGATTCTTAGCAATCAAATGCTCTTCAGTTGAGTTACCGCTTTCTCCATTCGCACTCTCACTATTTTTCATTATCACTATCTCTTTTGCTACCCTTCGGAAAGTCACCACTTTTTGGAAGTCAAGGCCATTTTCACGCCGAAGTTTGACTGAAATGCAAAACCTTAAGACAATTTCGTAAAACTATTTTTCCTAAAGTTTTGTCTCCTTATAAATAAAAGTATTTCACTTGAGCGCGGCAAAAGAATATTACACGACTTCAATGAAATCATTCGGAATTTATGAGCAAGTCGCCTCCTCATTTCTACGGAATCTAGAATGTTTGTATGGAGGTTCATACCCTAAAGTGTGAACAAATCAAGTTCAAGAAACATTTTCTTTTCGAGCATAAATGGTTTGAAATTCACAGTTTATTTAAAGAAAAATGTTATTATTAGGGTGACTTACAATAATGAATCCTCTTTTCAAAATCTGTACCACACAAATGGAAGTATTCAACCACAGACAAGCTTTTGATTTAAAAGTTACATGCTCACATTGTAGTTCCTCAGTTCTACTGCAATATTTTTTTGAGGAATTTTCTAGATTAGCCCATGTATGCATAGGCCACGAAACAAACGAACAAACTTTACAGTTTCATTACTTTTAAATAGTTTAAACTAGCATTTTTAGATGATTTTTCTGAAACAGCCTATATTTCTGTCGTTTTGTTTGCCAAGAATCATTGAAAGAAGCTACGAATTATTTTTTGAACCGACACTGAACCACCTACAAAATCTCTACTTAACTCTAGGAACAGTTCCGTGCCGCGCATGGTTGGCGCAGATTTGCGACGTAGTTCACGTGTGTTAACACAATTGCAAGCAATTTAGTGACTTTAAAACAAAGATTAAATTCAAAGAATGTCACTAGGACTCTCTTGTGACAGTCTTGTTGTTTTTTTGACATTATCACCGTGTGTCTTTGGGACACAGCTAGGGAATATCTGGTAAAATAAAAGTGGCAAAGTATAGTAACTGCTATGGTATTTACCAGGTAACAGTCATTCATGTCAGTAAGCTTTGCTATTACAATCAACCTTTTCACAAAATTAAAAAGTGTGAGTGTGAAAAATGTCACTACCCTTTTACTATCCATGTGGACATATTTTTCCATAACTGCAATCGGGAAATTGTTCCGTTGCACATTCAAATCATAAATGATTTGCAAAACCTGAGGCAAAAATCTGGACATGGCGTTAGCTAAATGCATGTTTTTTTAATAAATCACCACTGTTTTAATGGCAAGAAAATGACTATTTAGGTGTAATAATCCATTTAATGAGTTTCTGTACATTTTGATATCTTTAAAATGCAACAATTTAACCTGGCTTTGGAAGAGATTCACTATGCTACGCTGCTAAAAAGAACGCTGTACCACATATTTTAGAAGTTCTGGGTGCACATACTTGTTTCAAGCTTTCAACTTTTGCGACCAACGTGTAAGTATAACAAAAAGGCTAGCTTATGCCCACACTTATGGTGAAATCGTAAACGAGCAGACTAAAGCAATTCGGCGGCATTTGTAGACAACTTTACGATTTATTACAATTTGTTTCATTCGAAAGCTGTTCCTTTTGTTCACCTTTAATGACTGTTTTGTTTATGCAAACTTCCTTTTCCCTCGGTTAGCTATTTACGGTGCTGAACTGCTACAATCCCTTTTTGGGCATGGAACAGTTTGCCACCCTTTTAAAATACGGGAAAGGAACTGCTAGCTTCCCAAGCAGCATCTTCCTCCGAACCTGATTTAGGTGAGATTTACTTGTTTTTGCGCAAAATACATGCTCAAATTATTGCATATTTTGAACTTGTGCACTAATGACCTAAAACATTATTTTAACCCAGTGACTGGAATAAATACCAAGGTAAAAGAAAGTCCGTAAAGCAATCAAGTCATGTTTAGTGTGAATTCAAAAAAATACTTCTAATGACTTTTTTACTTTCAAGTCATCACAAAGAGAAACAGTGCGTCACAAAAGTTCCGTTTGAGCCACTTACTTAGCAGAGCTAACTTGCCTACTTAACCTCACCTATTATGTTGGAGCGCAATCTTGTATGCCTTGTATATAAGCCCTAAGTTAAATGTCCTGAATATGTCAATGAAACATAAACAATGATGCTATCCAGTTTTAAAACCTTCTTCGACTCAACTTAAATTATGTGGCATCTAGAGCATTCTATGGAATTTTGGAATTTAAAATCCGTTCCTAATTAGGTATACAAAGTGCGTAAGTTATGCTTCAAGTTCAGTTCAGATCTGAGTTCAAGTTCTCAAAGAGCTCATTTCGATGTATGACTGTCATTTCTTGCTTAAAAATGACAGCGCGGTAGCTCTACAAGGTGGTATGTTTAAATCGCTCTTCAGAATGCCTGACTTGAACAAATATGAAATCACTTAGACGAAGTTAATTCACTACCTCGAGAAACATCCGTGGTTGTACTAACCTTAAGTGAAAGTACTTGTCTCACTTCAGTGGTATTTGCATGGTTTATCTTTTATCAGATTGCCAAATCGCTATCATCTGCCTCGACATTTTAAATTTCTCCTAGTAGAAAATCCAAAATGGCAGTCAAATTATTTTATGACGATCATATCTAGCTAAGCACGAAATAACGTGACAGTACGCGGGCAAATGCATTCTCCTTGCGTCATGCACAATGATATTATCCTAAACAAAATTTCACTTCATTGGATTCAAATATCATTTCAGTACTGTTACAGGGAAAGTTATCTGACCAAAAAAATTAAGCAATAATGCTTTAAAGAGTTGAGACAAACTACAATTTTGACATCCTACATAGGCTTGAATGCTTTGTTTCCCAATGTCCCATTTTGATTCTCGAATTGACCAACAGCTTACACTAAATTAAATCAAGTTTATTGTACTTAAACTAGTTGATTAAAAGGCTTCCTCGAATGCTTCCAATATAAAAACGTTGGAACATACGTCAGTTCATTTGCTGGAGGGATACAACAGTTGATGACACCGGTACTTTGTGGTTGAATGGTGTGTTAGTGGTAAATATCAACACGTGGAATTCGTAAAAAGTAGGCCACTAACAAAATT
>NW_020170381.1:1272779-1419965 GCF_000524195.1 Echinococcus granulosus | reverse complement strand
ATATATATATATATAGATATATATAAATTGAAATTGTCGTCATAAAATCCCTTCTGTTTTTTAAGTAGTTCGTGGGAATTTTATAGATATATCTAACCATTTCTACACATTTTTGCATTTCATGAATGATATCCACAAATTCTCAATCTCAAGACACCAACATGCACTAAAGTTGGATTCCATTCACATGTTTTAATGCTCTTAAGGGAGATCTAAGTATGCTATACTTTATTCTTCCCTTCGTAGGTACATAAAGGAAAGCGCAGCTCTGGAGAGTGTAGCTTTGCAGAAGTACTCTCTAAAATATTCACTAGTTCACCAGATGCTGTGAGCGAACCGGGCATTTTATTCAAACGTCTTTTCTGGGTGCTCTTTTTCCAATGTAGAATATAGATTTCTGTTTTTTCGGCGCAGATCGCAGAAAATAAACTGTTACTACGCTCTACGTTCCCAATGGCGAAAATATACGGTAGATTAAAATACCCAGATATTATATTCTGGTTCATCGTTTTATTTTGACTCATGAAGCGTAGACTGTATAACTTTTTGTAGAAAAGCGCAGATAGTCGTGCATGCAGACTAAAAAGTATTTCCTGCGCATAAGCTGAATTCTAGGTGCTTATGCACTTTCCTTACAAGGAGTTGTGAATAAGGGTGCCATTTATATCGGTATTTAAATTTAAGCACATGGCATATGAAAAGGTTCAAAGTTACTCCAGTTTGCATCATCATTCTTATGTTCTATTAAACTAAAACCAATTACTTTTAATATATTAAATGTGTCTTCTGTTCAGTTGACAACTTCCTCTGCCTGCCCTTACTTTTGCTGTCTCTAATAATGTCCCACTTTCTAGGTGGCATTTTTTTTCTGATGCATGTGTTATTATTAAAAGGTTTGTACGACAGTATAAAGTTTCATACCGTTTTGAAACTAGACTTTTGTTTATTTTTACACAATTTAGTCCTATTACATTTAAAATGTAGGCGTTTTATACCCTTGAAGGATTTATAAATAAAATGTTTCCTAGTTACACCATTAATCAAATTAAACGACGAGGCTTATCCAGGGATGATTGCCCTGCATTAAAAAATTCAATTTTATTTTCTACTTTCTTCCTTCAATTTATCGAGAAATGTTCCCTTGAGAAGATATTTGCCGCACGTTATGTTGTGCAAATACTAGATTACCAACTTTATATTGCGAGGTATATGATTTTGCAGAATTGTGTTATCTCCGAATAATCGCAACTTGTAAATTCCAAACTATATTTTCCTGCCTGTCCTACCCTAATGATGCTGGAGCTTTATCAAAGAGGGTGATACTGGTGTTGTTTTGGATTAGTTACATGGTTTAAGATGTGAAATTTTAAGGTTTAAGATATTATAATACATTTGTTGAAATTAAATCCACACAGTAGTTATACATTTCAGTTTTTGGAGTA
Source organism: Echinococcus granulosus (assembly GCF_000524195.1). Taxonomy (NCBI): domain Eukaryota; kingdom Metazoa; phylum Platyhelminthes; class Cestoda; order Cyclophyllidea; family Taeniidae; genus Echinococcus; species Echinococcus granulosus. The sequence goes on along the minus strand of NW_020170381.1, from coordinate 1,418,523 downwards.
ATATGAAAATTTTTGTGCAAGCTTTAACTTTTAGACAATCCTAACCCCTGATCCAACTTAGCTGAACAAGACTAAACTTTCTGTTTGGAATGGAGTATCTGTACGTAAGAACTGTTATTTGATTAGCACAAAATCCCTTACCGCTATAAAATATGTTATCATTCTCTAATCCTATAATCAAACCACTTTTGTTCAATACAAATGCTTTCCTTATGCTGACAGTTCCCATTCTACATATTTTTTTGCTTGGAAGCGCTTTTGATCAAAACGTGGATGAATTTGCACTCACTTCTGGATGCTTGAAGCACTCGTGTGTTGTCATCCATTCGCGTTGTCGTTTCTAGGCTTAGAAAAAAGCCTTAAAAAATACTGTTAAGAAGATTGATTTATCGCTATTGTAGTATGCAGAATGTTATTTCATTGACAAGAAGCTACTTCTCTGCTTCCCTTTATTTGCACATAAAATGTACAAATAAGCTGTCTAGTGGATAAAATAGAGGAATTTTATATTTTGTGTAATAGGAACAAAAGTTGTCAGAACATATGACTATATTTTCCACGCAAACATAAAGTTTGGCTCTTAATTTATTTTAAAAACATTCTTATTTTACATTGACATCAATTTTGCATCGCTTTATGGCGCTCTAGGGATTTGCGTTCCACACATTACAAATATCTGCCTCCGATAGGAGTAATGGTTCCCTCCCATTGTTTAAACGTATCATAAATGCTATTTCTGACACATTCGATGTTTTTTTTGCCATAGTGTCATCAGACATTTGGTTGGTGTCAGTCCGTTCATACGACTTTTTCCGAGCCATTACTTTGTAGATAGGAAATAACAGAACCCTGCACCAGAAATGTTTTTACCCCTGAACTATTTTTGAAACTCTGTTTACCCAATACTAGGGTTGCTAAGACAAATCCGTTTTTTTACCAAGCGCACATGGGTGTCAATATGCGGAATTCGTCAGTACCTATTGTTTGACTTAAACGGAAATCTTTGAATAGGTATTGCGAACAATTAAAATAATCACAGTTAACTCTATCAATGCGTTTGTTTAAATTATTGCCTAATAATAACATTAACCCCTTTGTAACAGTAAGTCTACATCAATTTGGGGTAAAAAATAGTCAAACCCTCAGTCACTATAACTCAATTTTACACCACCTCTAATATGGGGAGACTTTACCAGCGGTTCATCTATAAGATCTACTGCGAGTATTACACTGAGTACCTCAATTTCATTACACTGCTTCGAATCGGTCGTTTTTTCCACTGTACAAGGAGTTTAGTCGAGTCCACTCATTAACGCGTTTTTTGAATACTGCAATGGCCCGATCTGTTTCAACTTATTCCACTACATTGTACGTTAGACGGTATAAAAAACTGTTCCTAAATGACGACTTGTCTGTTTCATCTACTTTATTTCACATAGGAGTGCAATAGATAGGATGACAATTGGCATTTTCAGCTTTGAATATCAGCAATATATGCATCTTGCTTTAATGAAATAGCAAGCACGAATTTGAAGAAATAGGGATATGTGCAGAGATCTAATGCGATAGCCTTTGATATTGTCTTTGGAACTGTTTAACTCAACATTGATGAGGTTTTTGATAAATGAATGCTTAAATCGTAGCAGTTAACCGACCATTTATTCCATTATTAAATGTTACAGTAATCTTCTACGAACCTTAATCTAGCAAACGGTAGTAACTTTTCCAACTTTTAAAAGTCTCTTAATCTATAAAAAGGGTGATCAACCACCATAACAGTCGATTTCCAGCCAACTACTTATACTGATATTTACTTGTTTACTTAAAATTTACCAATGTTTTCAGCAATGCTAAGTTGGTATCTGATCACGTCTGGAGGACCCATTAGTTTCTTGCAATAATATCCTCAAAAATGCTTTAAGCAACTTTCGCCCAGATTTCTCCTCACACATGCCACACTACATAAAGTAATATTATTAAAATACGGTGCATGAAACCAGATTGACGTACTTTCATCCCACATGTCATAAATCTGCGCAGCTATGGACCGTTGGCGCTAAAAAACAGGTTGAAAATCAACTTTAACTTAAAATTACTGCGGACAGAGGCTCACATGACGTCTCCGCCATTGGCTGCTTAGAACAATCAAGTCCTTTCAGACTAGTTCATAAAGGTTACTTTGTCCATTGCTTTTAAAGTTTCTTTCAAGACAAAAACGTAAACCTACTGTGCTGTTTGATTTAAGGTATTCGAAACTCTGAATTCAAACAGGCCTTAAATGAATGTTGGTTGATTCGAACATACTGAAACAAACACTGCTGTTTAAAATCGTGCAAGTATTCAAAGTATTAGCATTCGCTGGTAAATTGTACTATTTTTCTTCACTTGTTTGCACTTTTAGTTTAAATATCGCATATATAAAATAAATATATTTAAAAGTGGGGCGAGCTTAGGACTTCAACTTTCTACAGTTTGTCTTTCTATTTGTGCAATTCGGCCCGGCGGAAATAGGGTGGTACGCTTATGCCTCAGTTCCGGTCAATGGCATATTTTTCACTGTGATAAAGTGAACATTTAAAATAGTGTTTTTAAAAAACCACCATTCACTTAAACCATAAAGTAAAGAGGACTCACGGAAATTTTGTTTGGATTTTGCTAATGATAGGTTATTGGACTCTTGCGTGAGAAGATTTTCACGAAGCATATTTTAAATTCGGGCTATGGTTCAACATTATATCGTTAAGGGGATATTCTATGATCATTTACTTTGTCATGCACTTCGGATAATCGCTTTCCTAACCTCGAGAGACGCGAGTTACAGCAAATCTACTGGCGGACTCACGATAAATGATGCTTATTTTTCTACTTTTACCATGCATTCCGTGTAGTCAACTTTCTATAAATGATTGCTGTGAAATGCAAGCAGTCTGTTTTTGCTAAATATATGTATCTATGAAAATTTAGGCATAGTATGGAAATTTGCTAATAGGTATTTTTACTCACCCTACACTTCCAAAGGCCTAGCAGCTACACAGGAAATGCTTCCGGTTCAGTAATCGGCTTGGCAGTACGATGAATAGTCGCAAATGCTTTAACTGTACACAATCACCCACTTAATGTCAAAACATGCTTGTCATAAAATTTATAATTCCATCCAGATCTTTGTTATTCTTCCCCTTTCTTAGAGACCCATCCATTTAAATCGATTCTGTTTTCGTCATAATTTTAACACCTATCCGATGAGCTTGCAGCAATGTCATGTTTGCCTTAATTTTAATGACAAAGGTTTTTAAAAAGAAATCTTAATTTAAATTCCAACTGCATCCTTTTGATATTTCCACTTATTAGCAAGCAGTACTAGAAGTAAGTTAGGTGCTTTACTAAATTATAAAAATCTAGCGGATATACAACATGTTGGGTAGATATGAGATACATATGATTAAGCTAGCAGTAAATCAGCGTTTACTTTTACTTAAATAAACACAATGACAGTGCTTTCTCACTGTCCGGGTCCAGTAAAATATACCAATCCTAAAGTGCCTTTCAGATAAGCCTGACTGTTCAGCCTAGGGTGTGGGTGTAGCTGACACGCAACCCGATTTGCAACGGAGAGTGGGTCACTGAAACAATTACACTAACTTTCACTACTTTTATAAAAGTCCATTAATATTGCAAAAGGTTATGCATTCAAATCACTATGTTATTCAATAGGGGATGGTGCATAAGTTGTAGGTGTTCTGATGGCTTGTCGGAATTTTGATAATTGCCAGGAATTGATTATATTTCATTTCTGTCACGATTTGTCTGCTTGATGTATTTTATGGTATTCCAGTCAGTGTTCATAGATGTTATACATAATGAGGACTTTTTCATCAATACTGTTCTTTGGCTCAACAGTTTATGCATTTACAAATGTTGAAGTTCCTACATTTGGCTTCAAAAATCGGATATCGGTGAGATATATTTGTAGCGTGCGTGGGCTTGAACGTAAAGTTCCCATGCCATAAAAAACACGTCCTAATGTTTCAGTATTGGTTTGAAATTTTCTTTAATTTCCCTAGACTTAGAAAATAATAATTTCACTACACGTCCTGGTACACTTCGTTCGTAATTTCAGCTTCTCTTAACTAGGCAACTTAACGTACACAAACGGAAATTAAATCGAAGCTCTTTTGAGCCTTTATTTTCATATGCTCGTGACTCAAAAATACTATTTATTTGACAACATAAATCACCTGCCGGTGACAAAGCCTCAGCCGAATGTTCCTCACTAAAGATCGGTAACCATGGTATAGAGTAATGACTAGATGATTAGACCTACAACATTTGACCCATAAAAGTAGAAAAAGACTAAAGCAGTTATGAAGCTTACTTGTGGATGATACTTGCAGTATTCGCTAGCTACTTTGCCCTACGTCATTCTGCATTGATTTTCTGCTAGGTCTCCTTTACGATTACGCAGCTCCCGAATCGCAAGCAAAGCACTGAACTAGGCCTTGTCCACCCGTGAAATTAGTCATTTGCAATTATAAAATATAGCTACGACTGACTGAACTGATGTCTTTGCCGTCCCATTTAATGCCATGTGAACCTACTTAATCACGACTTCGGTATGATAACAAAAGAATATCAGAATCGCAAAATGCACACATACCATAGAATCGAAATGAAATTATCAATATAACTCTCGCTGGATTATGTTCAGACTTGATACAAAGTTCCATTTTATATGTTTGAAGTTTGTGTAGAGAGTGGTCTGAGTTTTTATGCGTTTGTTACCTTTGTAGGTACACTACTTAGCCCATAAAAAGGGGTTAGGGAAGAGAAATACATGGTATGTATAAGATATATTTGTCTTTTCACCACCTTGATAGGGGTGTCAGATAATATAGCTAATCCGACACTAGCATGTGTGATGTTAAGACACGCCAGTCAACGAAAGGTAATGCTTTTATTTTTCGACCATTTTAATTTAATGGGATAAGGCCATTCATTTCTTTATTGTCCCATAAAATTTCTAAAAAAATTGTTTTTGTGAATACATCGCATTTTCTTCTAAATTCCCCTTCCGAAAGATTTCCTAACCACAGATACAGGCAATAAATGGATCTAAACAAGCAGATATTAACTCATATGGCCGCATTTCCGGTCTCTTAGAAGGCATTAATTTAGGGAATCTGGTGGGAACGCTAGCGTGAGCTGAAGTAACTCATTGATGCTAATATAGTATCTTAAATATAACTCCTCATTATGTATGTAACATGAAAAATGGCATCGGGAAGGCCAATTTTCGGAACACAAATTATATTCTCCGTTTTTTTACCGGAATGAAAAAAGCGAGATGTAAGTCATTTTGCTAAGCGTGTGAGCATTCAAATGTACAAATCCGAATACCCATCATAAATTTCTTTGACAATGACACACCTTCTGCTGTTAAGTTGGACAGTTTATTATACCTTAACTGAGCAGATGATAAGAACTGGGCACTTGGGAAGAAGTCAATACTCTTTCTTGTAGGCTTCTTGAATTGCTTGGAATGGTCGTCCTCACCCTTATCTGACCTGTTCCAATATCATACGCTAGTTATATAGTTTGCTCGATGTTTTGCGCCTGCTATTTCATCTATGCAAACTGTAAAAGCTGAAACTAGAATTTATGCCTCATTTGATCCATTTTATGATTTCTTTTCGTGATTTAAACACTTTTTACTAAGACGCGTATCCATTGCAGTTGAACATTAAACAAATTGTATAAAGTAAAGCGTTTTTTTCTAAAACTAAGGAAGTGGTACTTTTGTAGGCGTTTTTAGTATGCTGCGTGCATTCCAAGGTTCCCGCAAAGAGGTACTGAATGTTTCTGGGAAACCATTGTTGCCTCGAATTTGGCACTTCTAAAGTTATTAAAAGCGAACAATATGCATTGAAATGTAGCGATTCGGCAGATATGGTCTAATGATGTAAACTTCAAAGAATTCATTTATTCGCGTAAATGCCTTTTTGTGCAATATATACACTTGAAAAGGGATAATTTTGATGTCATAAAATATTTAGTCGGAAATCATGAATTTCGATAATTTCATGAGGGCTAATTTTCTTCTGTTAACTGCCATTATGAAGCTAAAAAAATTCCTGTTCAAACTTATTAAGACTAAAAAGGAGTTTCTTGATCATAAAAGGTTGACTCAAGGTGTTGAGTCAATATAAATCTTTAACACCTCAAAAGTATTTGCCTGGTAGAATTTTATTTAATTCATTTTAGTTAAATGACCGGCACTTTTTGGAGTTTCCAAACAAATTTCTAGACTGGTTTTTATAGTACAATAAAAATCTAAATATTTTTAACCTAGCATTTCCTGTAAATCTGTGATATGTTTTATTTTTATTATGAATTCATGGATCATGATTTTATTCCTTTTTAAATTTTGGCAGCACCGCTTCTCAGCAAACAACTCCAGAATGCCCATCATTAACGTCAGCGTATCCTTCTCCTGCATCCCTTTTCATTTGGTGAGTGCCCACATCTTCATTGCGCTCAAGGTCAAAGTGGCAATGTTTTATTTGCCAAACCATTTTAAATGATAGGATCTACTCCGTTTATCGTGGCAAATTCTTCAAATCATTAAACCAGGAATCACGCATTCGGTGATGTCGCATGCCGCTCAAAGTCGTTCACTTTGCTGTTCAGACTTCTCATTTAGTGACAATATAATAAAAAACACCAGATTTTAGAATTGACGCCGCATATAATTGAACTTACCCGAAATAGTGAAGAGGGATTTGCTTTACTGTAACGTGATTTAACTAATGTAAAGCTTACAAAAATAGAATATAGAGTTTACCCGAAGATGTTCTATCCTATACAAGTTTACAAAAGATGCCAGTCTTCTAATGACGGGGTTTTTATTTTTTTACGACTCTGGTCAACTGCAATCCTCACCCAATATTTTGCATCTTCATTTGCAGTAAAATTAGTATCATTTTAAACGTTAGACTGTGTATCTTAACTTAGTAGCTTTTGTTCAAACTAATAACATTTTTTATTTTGAATTGAAAGTGAAGCAATTTGTCTCTTCCGCAATAGATCCATCATTTGCAAGACTTTGATTCCTCCAGGACTCCAACCACTTCATAGTACACTCCATTGGACATCATCGTGAGCCTATCCTTAGCCCGGAAGCCATTCCATTAATAAGTTTGGTTGTCTTGAATTGAAGTGCCGATGCTGCGAAGTAACAATTAATTCGGACAAAGTCTTCTGCTATTCAAAATTCCAAACTCATTTTGATAAAACATTTTTTGAAACCCTCACATACCTTTTACTAAACAAGGTACATTTTTTTTACTATAGTCTGAATTTGGGGATTTTTTTGCTGAGACAGGGGCTGCTATATCGCGTGCATGAAAAGTGTGGTACATAAACAAGTAGAGGGTTTCACGTGTATATGCGCGACCTTGTATCCCATCTCTACCCATGCAGTGGGCAATAGCATTGTGGCAGACTTCCGGTTCCTGTATGGTGCGTCCTGAACATTTCATAAATTTGCTTTTTGCGCGCAGTCATCTAGCAGTTCCCTGTCATAGGTGAATTTCAAATGTCAGTCCAGGACAAAATAGGACCCAGAAAGTTTATTGTGCAAGAATAGGCAGAATATCCACCACCTTGATGGGAACATTTGCATCTTGTCAATCCCAAACAATTGCAGTCCATTATTTATTATTTCTGACATCTAATTTATGTGCAAAGATTTGTTGACTAATTTCTTCAACTTAGGGGTGGTTACTCTTGAAAAAAGAATAAGGTTCCACAAATCATTGCCTTCATATATAATTTTAGGCCACCATTTTATTGCAATATTTCAGGTTGCATTAGGGTATATTGCGTCGTATTTTAAGGTACTTGTTTATACGAAAATCCAGAAAAACAACAGCATGTCTTAGATTAATTTTAACACAGGTAATACATACCTTCGGGATGAGCTAAAATTCACATAGATAATGGAAAGTGCTCAACGTTTGAGTAACCTTTCCTAACTTTGACCCCTATTAGGAGGTTATGAATGTACCTCGAGATTTCTTGATGGAACGATCATTGTCATGATGGTAACACGATTTGCTAATGCCTCGTATCACGTTTCGTCCTAGTTTCTACAAGTAAGGATGTCTTTGTTGTTAACCCTGAGAATATTTTACTAGATTTTCTGATTGACTTTCTTCTTATAATTTTGGTATTAATGAAGATCACTATATTGTAATATCAATAAATACAGAAATACTGGCAATTTCAGACACGTCTTTAATGCTGCAGGCTTATTCAATATATTCAGTGTTTCCATATGATTAAAATTCTTTTCTGAATTTGTACGAGAGTTTAAGCATTTCTCCTGCTGTTTTCTAAATAAGTTCTTAAACCTGAAATATACAGTTAAACGAATGTTTAAATAGAGCATCGACTCCACCGTAGCGCTTCTAATTACATAAACCATAGATATTAGTATAAAGGGATTTAGTGCACGTTTGGAGCATTAAATTGTTCGCGTAATATAGCAATGCGTGCAAGTGTGTATGGGCATTGAAGCGTTGATACGCTTCTTCCATTTATAATTCGGTTTATTAGTCCATTTGTTTCACCACTTTTTTGTTAATTCTTACTTCTTCAACCATATGCCCTGGAGGTTTCCATGACACCTTCACAGCACTACTACAGTACTATTGCACCACTTATGGTGTCAGAGGACATTTAATTTCCAATGTTTTTCCTATACAAAAATTAAATTGCCACTTCCCTTTGGGCTTCATCGTTTTTAAACGAAACGGCGTTACTTGGGTTCTGTTCATCATAATTTTATGTGTTGTATTGTGGTTCTATTGAAAAATTGTCATTTTACATTAATTTTAAGCAAATTTTCCATAGGCTGTGAAAATAAATGGGAAGTAACTCGTTTGTATTTTTTTAATAGCTTCCTCTCTCTACAGAATGAACCGTTTACTGGACGCCTATGCTGTCCTCAAACAGGCACCCGATAGGCGGAAACGAAATAAAAGCCCTTCAACGCCTACTGTAGAGAAAAATAATTTCAAGATAAGCCCTGATGAAAAAAGACGATGATGTTCTAATCAACCGTGTTTAATGGATTTCCAGTGTTTCGATTAAATGAAATGGGCAGTCTTTTAGCACCAGAAGAGGAAGAGTCCTATTTACAAACTGTAAAAAATGAGACATGCCTCTAAGCATTACGAGTGCACCTGACATTTCAAGTTTATGCTTTTATACGAAGTTAATCCAGGTGGGTTCAGTATCTGTATGCTTTTGTATCTTCAAACGAAGGGCATATCTCAGTAGCAAATAATTTTATAGCTATCTGCTCTTTTGAAATGCACTTTTAACCATCGTGCGATTATGACTTTGTTAGTTGAGACGGACACAATGAAAACTAGCATATATATAGTATGCGCAAGTTAGTAGATAACCGTAGTAATCCACCATCGCAATCTGGAACCGGTAGGAATGGTTATTTTGAACCACACGCATTTCAGGTAGCACTCTATAACAAATCCCGATTTGTAGACCAAATTATTATCAGATGTGTTGCTATATCAGTGACTTTCTTCTGATTACAATTTATTACAAATGAATGATCTGAATTGGTAAAGTGCAAAGGAGCGTTAGGTTACTTTATTGAAGAGACTCCTATAAAACCAGGAGGCTGATTTGTAAAAGGACATTTATTGTACTTTATCGACGAATTGCTTAGTAATCTAACAAGAGATTCGTAGATGTTGAGAAGAGGTCGATTACCACATAAAAGTTGATCAACCTCGTCCAATGCGGCTATGCTGAGCTCCAAGCATTATCTACATAGCTTCCATTGTTCATGTGAAATAATTAGCTGCATATATTAATACTAGTTGCCAGGTGATGACACACGAATATTCTCTCAAACTTTACATAAAGCTGGGTAACAGTAGTGACTTCTCACGCACAGAGGTAAGAACTCACAACAGTTTTGTTCACTTCTAAATATTTATGTTTGATTACCAATGATTTGATATAAACTCTTAAAAATGTTTTATGAATTTTACAAATTGATCTTGAAGTCCGCCAATGGGACCTAAAACAGTCATTAACAAAAATTAGTCATACTCAGTGGTAGGGTAGTGCTAAAACGGTAATAGACGTTTCTTATGGGCAAGTCGCGAAACTTTACCGGTTGTAGCGTAATTACAGCGCTTCTCCTTTTGAATTTATGCATTCAAAGCGGCTTGCTCGATTTTACTACGAGGTCCCATTGATTTTGGCCGATACAGAACTAAGCCTGAGATACAAGCTGTTCAGTTTGGCCCCGTTTCAAAATTATTTGAAATCGGTGTCCACTTCAGTAGAAACGAGAGATTAATCGCAAATATGCACATTTCAGAAGAATTTTTTTAAGCAAAGTAGTAAGGCATATCTTCATAGTAAATTTACTTTAGTGAGTCCTTTTGAGATGCGCTAAAGAATATTCTGGTATATATTGCTAACTCGCTTCGGAATACAACGTTAGAACGTGAACGGGAAATCCTTATTTGTCTTCAACTTTTGCCTTTTTTTTCTGGATGGTTAAAATAAATCAACGACTAAATGCCACTGTGAGTTTCTACTTTAGCCATTTGGCGACACTCGCCATTTTGAACGCGACGTCACGCAAGGCGCACATTAATGCCATCTTGCAGCACATTTAAAATTCAACCTTGATTTAAACATCTAACTTGCTTGACAAAGACTGTTAAAGTTGCAGTACGTCGCTTTGTCCAATTCATAGCAGTAAAAAGGTCGTAAACACATTGCCTTCAAAATAAACCTCCATTTTTACTTTTACTTTGTAACGTCATTTCCCGATAAAAACGAATGACGTGAGTCTTCAACCTGCATGGGTCCATTGCACCACTTAGAGGTAAAAAAATGTTTTAACGTTTAACGTTAGAGAATCATAATGATCTCCCGACTGCATCGATATGAAAATAAAGACCTTAAAATAGATAATAAGTCGGCTACCATTGAGCTTATTCATCATACAATCTACTCGTAGAACAAATCATTGCCAGATGCGTTTATCAAACATATCCGAGCATTTTATAAGGCTGAAAGTTCCAGTAATCATCGATTGGTCTGCTTTCAGGCGAGTAAAAAATTTCTCACCAGTTATAAGCACCTAGGTTAAGTGCGATGAATGCTCATTTGCACTTCCACAAAGCCTCTACACGGGTGGCGCATCAAAATAAACTCCCTCCAGCCTGAGCGTGGTACCGATACGCATTCCTTGCGCTGCCTGCAACTGCAGATTTGAGCACAACCAATCGACTCATGCCCAGCAGAAAACGCGTCACTAAGAGCAATCCTAGCTAACTGTTCATCAAACGGAGCCAAGCGGGAATTGCATGCATATTATTCATATAGAGAAATAAGCAAATGATGAGGTAGAGACGTCAACCGAGCTAATTTGACTCATGAAAAGTGGAAAATAAGAGCCTTTGGCTAAGAAACCTTTTGCTAAAGCGATGAGGAATTACACAAGAATTCTTTATCAGACTTAATTAAGAGCCAGGAAATCATTTAATAAAATGCAACGGAAGGAGAGGATAGGGAAAATAGGGGATTAGGCGATGTCGTCTTCACTGGCTAACTCGGAGCCCTCCTCGTAGTGAAAGACGGCGCCAGAGTTGTTGACGCTCTCAGCAATGAACGACGCAACGGCAGATGAGGAGGTGGTGGAGTGGGCACCGTGGAGTGGTGGCGAGGAGGACTGAAAAATGGACGATGTGGCCATCAATTTTTCAATATACTGCCCCAATATCTGATTCTCAGTGCGTAAGTTAGCATTTTCCTCCTTCACTGCATCCACGCGCTTAGACAAATCCACCAAAGTGTGTTGCAATTCCAAAACCTAAAGAAAGGGCAAAATGTTGCAATTACGATTTATGGATTTGCATTAAAAGGAGATTTGTTAATCACCGCTTCTTGAGCAGAGATTAGAAGATCTGACCTTTAAACTACTCCGTTTTGGAAACGTGCAAATCACAGGGTTCAAACCCCACAGAACAAGGTTTCCTACGGTTGTAAAATATAAAGGCAGGATTTTGTGCTCAAACTTACTAGATAATTTGAAGGCACGGTCATACACCGAAGATCCCGCACCCAATTCAACGCAATCGCAAATGCAATATGCTTATGATAATGGGAGTCGGCTAAATAAGTAGCAAAGAGACGAAAACCCCAGCAAACATATATTAACCCCCTGCAACTTTGTAGCGCGTCATTCTGCATGCTATTCAACTATTCATGCAAAATAAGCGAGAGTTAACTGTCTCTCGTCTATACCCTTCATAAATCAGTCAAACATACATTCAAAATATATTGCCCATACATTCGAACTCTACAAATATTTAATAGCATCTCAATCAAGAGAGCCATGTCTTCAAGTTGTGTGAAATAAAGCAGCGCATAAGTTAATCAGAACAATTCACTAGTACGTGTACATCTTGTTGCGTTACTCAGTGAATCAACAATCAAGGGTTGCAATGTTGCAACAAAATAAATATTCGCAGAACACTTATGATAGTCTGGTTGGGACGATTAAAGTATGAATGCTTTCATTCTTGTTTCTTCGTGAATGAGGATCCTCAGGCAAAACGCTTACTCGACTCATTATGATGCAATTGTATCCAATTCTTTCCTTTGACTTAATTCGCGAATAAAGCATAGGGCTTGTCTAAACAAGGCTTTGAACGTTGCAAAAAAATTAAAAGATGGATCGAAACAAATTTAGAGCGACAAAAATAGGCGTCAGATCCAAAATCTTTTCCTAATTTTCAATAATGCTGAAATGATTAGGCTAACAATGCTTCAGACATTTTCAAATGAACATTTAGCGAAAGTGGAACATTCGCAAACTCAAGTAACAAGAAGCCCCTATGCGGGCCACATCATCAGCAAATTTGCCTATCGCATCTTGAAAGATACCCTGAAGAGAAGCAAGTTACCAAATAAAACCAAATTTTATCGGCACCGAGCAGTGAAAGACTAAATAAATTGATTCTCTAGTTCAAAAAGCGGATCTAAAATGAAACTCATGCAACAATTAGATGCAAAAATTTAACCAAAGACCGCTGTTAGTAGCGTACAGCGCTGCAAGCACATAGAGTCAACGCTAGACTCCCCTGGAGTAAGAATACCAACTGGAAAACTTCGATTCGTGTTACGAATTGTTAGTCTCATTTCTCGAAGATTATGTTTCTGCGTGGCCATGGGAACAGCTTTGGTTCGTTGAGATAGGAATAAATAATATTTCTTGCATTTATATGTTCTTATCGCTGCCCAACGAAAATGATAGGTTAGGCGCAGGCAATGCACCGTGAGCAAATTTACCACAACCAATGTTAGTATTCCAGCCTTTTCACAATGCAAACCACCAGCGAAACCAGTTACATTATACCCTTTAATATCTTACACGTGCGTTGGTGCAAATACCCTACCAAATGTCCACTTACAGAAAACCCTATTTAATTCTCGTCTTTTAGGCTTCACCCTTATAAATTTTTAAAGGGGGGAACTGGTTGATTATGAAATCGCATCATTTAAAACAGTTAACGTTCAAATGACATTTTCACGGAAACGGTATACGGTGCGCAGTGAATTTTACGACGGTATAGGGTCACTAGATAAAGTTATTAGTAAACTAATTGTGGAAAATGGAGCACATGCACTTACTCAAAAGCGTAAAAATAAGTAGATGCTGATCCCATATTCAAATCATCTCAATTACATGGTTCAATTAGGATGCACAGTTTACATGTAAGGTAAGAACTTCCAAGGAAGTGCCCAATGAGAAGCTAGTGGCTAGTAGTAATTTTGCAGTTACCGAATTTGTAATTTTACAGGACTATAAAATGGTGTCTTGTACAACTTCATGAAGTCATCTCACGAAATAGATATGCCCTATTCGCAACTAGACAGTTTTGCTAATGTTAGATTGGTTAAGCTTCAAAACTAAACTTTACGAAGCATGAAATCTATTTCCACTCCAAAATACCATTAAAGGTAACAAACGGTTATAAAAACCTAAGAGTTGGAAAATTTCCTACAAATAGCAAGCAATGCACTGCCGTAAGGTAAAGCCAAAAAAAAAAACAATTAAACGTCAAGCGTAGACCAAAACGCATGGTCCGAAAAACAGGTATGGAAAGTAGGAAAAAAGCCACGACTGAGAAGAATCCAATTACTAGGCGCGTGATCCTGTACATTAGCATTTACAAGCAAAGGATGAGTTGTTACGCAATTACAGTCGTCAGTGGTGGGGACGCTGTTCATTCATCAGGTGTCGTGCCATCCACGAGCTACATCAACAGCTCACACGTAAGCAAAATTCCTTTTTCTGGTGACATAAGAGTTGGAGAGTAAGTCAAAATAACTGAATGTTGAGTGTGAATACTGGGACTAAAGCTGATTAATTGTATCATTTATAACCCTCCGGGGCTTAACGAATTGCATTCATGCCATTCAGCTGTCAGTATTAGCCAAGACAAGGAGAGCGGATGGCATAAATAGTACCGAAGTTTCCCAAAGAAGTTTTTACCCGGTCAATGCTCGATCTCGAGGCGCTGTTGGCATATGCAAATTCAGGTTTTAACATAACCAATACTAATAAACTGAATCCTAGTCAACAAAAAAGTTGTACTATTTTAAGTAAACCCGAAGATTTAAAGCGGAAAATTGGTGGTCCGCGTCGCCTTCATTTGACTTCCAACTACCGCAGAGAACACACTTGGGGTGGTCCACGATCAGCAAATGAAACAACCACACGCGTGCACACATGCAAGCAGTTATCTGACACGTCTCCGCCACATTACCCGAGATTGGCCGAAGGGAAAAGGAAGAAGCATTGAACCGGAATGTTTAATGAGCAGAAACATGTGAGCTTTTTTAACCACTCGATATGTGCAAACTAAAAATCGAGGACACTACATTTGAAACGTTTGCCGACGTTAGTGGTAGTATTCTTAAATCAATCAACAAATTAGTTTTTTTATTTCTAATAACCATATGATTTGAGACAAAGGAGGGGTTTTGGAATTTTGGACAAAATATTGCAAACCCAGAAACGGGTGACCATATTAAAGGGGGAAACCACAAAAGTATGCAGCTTCTTACATTTACCTTTGACAAGAGAGGAATGTTCAGGCTCCTTATGCATCCGCCACAACACACGAAAAGTATACGTCTTACACCACTTGCTTGAGGCATGTAATTGCATCTGCTAAATCCTCATTCAGTTGAAAGATATTGTTCCGTGTCTGTTTCTTGCATAAGACTTCAAAAAGGCCTGAAAACTTGAGATGAGCTGGGGACTTCCAAAATAAATTTGTTTTAAACCTGCCTACGCACAAACCCTTGCATAGAACATCAGCTAATCAGGCGTTATGTCTGTGGCTGAAAGTGTGATGTATAGACTAAATTCTCCATTCAAAAAACATTCAAGCGTGGGACCGGATAAGGACTTCTATCGGAAGTGGGTTCGCGTAAGAACTAACAGGAAATAGATTAAAACCATCATGTTCAACCGAAATGGTGGGGTCGCGGCCTTGAAACAGCCGAATATCTATTGTGATTTGTTTTGCCACAACATTAACGCGAGAATTTCGAAAACTGTTACCACTCAAAAGTGACTTTATTAAAAAGGATGCCGAGTCAAGAATGTTAGTACACTCAAGGGACTGCTGAGCCGTAATCTTCATCCTCATGTATTGCAGGTATTTATATGGGCTCGATTTTACTTTGGAAGACATATATTGTGCAGACGCAAAAAAACCCAGCCTTTGGGTTTGGCAGAGAGCATTATATAAGCACAATACCTTTTAGGCAAGTATAACTAAGCGCAAAGGCCATGTGAGATAAGATTTCATTTGTGAAGACATTTTCTCATGTTTTAATTTCACAAAATATGAAAAGTAAGCAATGATGTTTACTGATACTGTAAAGCAATCATTTCCAATGTTGATCGATCACAAAAAGCTTTAAAAATTTGCAAAAACCCCTCGTTTTAAATTCGCCAAATGTCTAGGTAGCATGCGTATAAACTACTGCGAACACTGGCAATGAAAATAACTTAGCACTTAAAGTAAACATGGTGGTCGAATCACGATACCTGCATGTCACAAATGAGCGTAAGAGTAAATGACAGTAGTGAAGCAACACTGGAGCTGCTGTATTGAGTTGGCTTAATAACTAGGTAGCAGCCGAATGAGACTAACACAAAATAACCGTTATTTCTACAAAACCACGAAGGATAAAGAGGGATTTGCACCAATTTCAAAATACGATGAACGTCCCCAATATCTAGTTACAAATAATGCACAAGCCAAAACAGCATCTACTGATGTGTAACTGTAAGTTTAGAACTTTGTATTATGTAATTACGGTCATTAGTGCAACCAACGGGGATTTTTACTCCAACCATCGACGCAACACCGCAGCAAAAAGTAATTCTCTACTTACGAAAAAAGAGTAGGGAGCACACACCTGTTTAATAAGTCGTTGTTTCTCCTCACGATCAACTTCGGAGAGACCAGCATCATAGAAAGCGGAGTGGAAGCCACTTTCCAAGTACGGATTTGCATTTCCACCCACCGAACTCATTGTAACCGAATGAAATTCCTTTCAAAACATAGGAGAATTGTAATAAGGTAGAGAAATGACCTATTTTGACAACAGTTCATATGGGTAGGCAATTACTATTAACAATTCTCTATTGATGCACCAAGTCTCAAATCATATTTCAAAGATAAAGATTAGGAACCTCGAGTAGTACCTGCATGACTTGGGACATCAGGTAGTAGTATACGAACAAAGAGAATATAGAGTACAAGAAGGAAAGTGTGGCGAAACACCCACATGCCCTAGAAATATGGTTTTGTATTATTACCACCAAAATGCAATCCAAGGCCAAAAGTTGGTCTCATGTAGCAGACCAACGAAAGACGATCACTGGTAGAACAATAGTAATACCAACACGTGGATACCGCAAGTAAAAAACCTTACCATCTAAATGCCTGATTTAATACCTGATATACCACAAAATAAACTATCAGGGATGATACAAAATATCTTATCAACCACCACAAGCCGGCCATTCAAGTGCAAATAAGTTGCGAAAGCTCATTTCACGAATTTGCGAAAGCCTATCGTACCATTAGCTTGATTTAGAGGGAAGAACTTCTAATGGAGAGGTGAACAAGATACAAGCAAACAACGCACTTCACGCGGTGTCTATTTAAACACTTGTTTAAGATGGTGTATTTATTCAATAATGTCTCCACAAAAAATACGAGTTATCACTTATGCTACAAAATACTGCTTTAAGGAGTCGTACTTTTCCACTAATGCTTTGTTAGTCTATCCCTTTTAAGATATGTACGGCAGTCGTCATATAAAGTATTACTTAGAGAGTAAAAAATTCTCATTGTTCGTTTGCCAGATGAATAAAACCGATATTAATCTTTTATTTGCTCATAGATGCCAACTTGGGAAACAAACTCTAACCATTAATTACTCCTCGGCCGCTCATAAATGTACTCAAAATGCCACTCCTAACTACACATTTTTGGGCTTCTTTCACTTGTTCAGGCAATCCATTCAATCCAATGTGTACATGGTTCTGCCATAATTTATAAGAAGTATGTCGCACTACACTAAATTAGGAATATCTACACCGATTACCTATTCCAAATGATTGAAAATGAAGCTATTATTGCGGACGAGATATCCGTATGGGTTGGCAATAGTGCAAACCGAATGAACAGGCAAGTATGATCAAATGCTTGCACTTAAAATTATTGGTAATCATTATTGCAACATGCTTAGGTTCCAAATGAGCTTTTTTCGCTACTCTACCTTATTTAACTATCGCAAATATTAACCCGCGCCTCCAGATTGGTCCCGTTGAATGATTGACGGGCGCGCCACCTCGCATTGTATGCCTTCCAACCCACTATCGCGACCACCCAATCTGAATGCGGATTATTGAGGCTCGATTACGTGTGGGCCGTCAGCACGCCGTGAACTACACAAATGGCGCTGCATTCAAACCACTCCAAACCCATCAATTTGACACATCCTTACGAATAACTCCACATCCCACTAGAATAATTCTGTTGAACACATCAATCTGCCTCTGTACGCACATGGCCGCGCGCACGGCCTGATCCCGCACTTATCATGAAATCCTGAGATAATACAATTTCCAACAACCTGAAATGCCCATTTGAGTTCGTAAAAGACTCCATGACACTGAATGAAGCCATCCCAGACGACAACATATAAGTGCAGAAATTCGTCAGGATTACACAACGGACAAAGTTCAGACAAATATATAATGGTCAATGTGGAGGCCATCGGTGATGACCACCTATTGATAGAAATGATTGTTTTAGATAAAAATATTTAAAATACACCCAATTTGTTCAAAATTAAGAAAATCAGACATGAAGTAGCCCATACAGTTACAACAACGGGCCAAATGGGATGCGAAAAAGGTGATTGATACCGATTGACCGTACAACGCCCCCTCTGGTCGACCACCACAGACTCGTCATTTGGGGTCTCTGATTTGAATTTGGCCTGCAAAGCTCTTCTTGCATAAAACACCAGCACCACGGGAAAGACGTACATTATAAAAATGCCGCCAAAGGCTCCGGTTACGCTCACTAATTGTCCCACATCATTCACTGCCAAAGCTATCAAAATTGGCGGAATTAACGCCAAAAACGGCACACACCATCTGATGACCAAGCTGACCATTCGACCAGGGGGCAGGAGTGCAAGAAAAATTGCGATCAGGTTATTTGACAATGTTGTCCCCAAGACCGGAAAATTGGATGAGAGAGCGAAGGCAGGGTAAAGGGCGAGGAAGTACTCCAACAGCAGTAGGAGCCATCCAGGCCGAAGGGTGGGATCATTTGACGGCACAAAATTGAGGGTGTAAAGGTCGTGTATGTAGTCGAAGGCGGTGATACCAGTGCCCGAAAGGAGAAGGTAGCAGAAGTAGATAAGGAGGTAGACAGGCAACATTA
Organism: Echinococcus granulosus; assembly: GCF_000524195.1. NCBI lineage: Eukaryota > Metazoa > Platyhelminthes > Cestoda > Cyclophyllidea > Taeniidae > Echinococcus > Echinococcus granulosus. Next base: position 1,399,423 of record NW_020170381.1, on the reverse strand, counting down.
TAGAGGAGAAGAGGCGCTGCTTCTTGTCAATGGGCGTGATGACACCAGGCAGGGAGTGGTGGCACATAAAAGCATAGACGCACACACCGAAGGCTTTGGGAAGGTTGGAGAAATTAGCAATTGGTGGATGGGGTCGATCTGGAGAGCCGAGAAGGCTCATGTAAGCGGGCATCTGATGTCGCCTCAGTCGAGGCACTTCGGGGAATTCTATTATACGAGCGATTGCTATTGAGGACATTAGAAGTACTGCGACCCAACGAGCGATTATGGTGCTTGCTTGAAGCCAACGTATCTTCGTAACATTGCAAAAGAAAGGCGGACCCAAAACGCATGCAAATATGGTCTAAAAGCGAGAAAACGCCGACTTAAAAATATTGAAGCAAGTATCCTTTCAAAGCGAGCCAAATTTTATCAGAAAATATGACATACGAGACAGATCTTGTAGACTGTCGTTCTGGAAATGCCACTGGGTGACCAACAAGGATCTGTCTCGTTCAGAGTCTCAGCTGAAACATTACTAAAACATCGATCGATATGGGATCAGAAGTACTTAAAAAGCCCTAGGTGAAAGCACTTAAAATGAACACCACATAAAAAAGCCAAAAAATCTGATCCACAAAGAGAAAGTAACAAAAAAGTCTAATTTAAATAAGCCCTTAAGCAAAAACTTACCTATTGTGCCACACTTTGCATAAAAACAAACATTCCGTGCAAGACCTATCAAAACTAAACACCCTGCACTGACAGAAACATAAATTAATGGAATTAGGAAATTGTTAACACTGCTGTTTGTAAGCGAAACACTGATGAAATTTGAATGCACTCGATATCTGCATGTTGCAAATGAAAATTATAGAAAACGTTTGAGCTTAAGGAAACTAATAACAACTTGTTTACTTGTTAGCTAAACAAGTGTATGGGCCTTCGATCTAGTGCTATTGTATAGGGGGTGTCCAAGTGATCAATACTTCAATATCTTCATTGACAGGACACCACTTGAAGACTTGCATTTAACCAACACTACACGATTATTCTATGATGAGGTTAATACAATGCATTCCTAGTTCGGTATCGATGCAGCATGTGTAAGAATAAGTTCTTTTAAACACTCACTCGCAAACAGTAAGACGATCTATTAAATAAACCCAGGCTATGCAAGCAACTGAGGACGTTGTTCAAATATCGCACAGCAAATGCATAAACTGTTCTGCCACAACATTAAAGTATCCGCTTTGCATTTACTTGAATGAGCACGAAGACTTTTATCTATTCAACTTGTTTTCTCAAATGGATGCACCAGAACAGCACTCAGTTTGTATGCGGATTGCTTTGGTTCACCAAGCATATATGTCAAAAAATTTTTAGTCGGAACCCATTGAACAAGAAAAGTGGGGCAGTTTATGAATGCAGTGAGCTGCAAAATGTCATTTCATAGTAAAAAACATTGCGTGTAACAAAATTTAGATGTAATACGTATGCTGAGTTTGAAAATGAAACCGGATGAATAGACTAAGTAAATGCTATTTCCGAAACCAAGGGTGCTGTCTCAATAGGCATCTAGGTTAAAACAAGTGAGTTCTGGAATTAGCAGACTTCAAACATGGCGCCAAGAAGACGTAAGCGATTTCTAATACAATATGCGCACTTAACGTCACATAGGTTTCGTCAAAACTGATCTGGCATGTTTACAGTCGAATAGAAGAGCTACGCACGATTACGATTTAGCACAGAATTGGATCTTAAAATTGCGCAAACAAGACCAATGGGAATGTTCTTCAAAGTCATGCTGCTCACATCAGCATTTTTCATGTACACAAACAGAAAAGGCTGACTATGTGGCTTACCAAGTCACATCCCGAAGAGATTTGGAAACAGCCACAGCATATATGCTCAAATCGCCATATATGTATAAGGAGATAGTAACGTAAAAGAACAAAGTCCAGGCTCTACCAACCAAATTCCGAAATAGCTCGCCCTAGATCAGGGGACTAAGTAAGAGAAATAATAGATATTACCAGCTCATATTTAGTAGAGATCTCGAAGTCTTCCGCTCTAATCATACTCGAATTTGGCAAGAGCTCCTCATCTTCACTTGCTTCCCTTCCTTCTCCAGATACCTATGGTAAAACTCTATAGCGTAGTTGCCAATTACCAGTTCATGACCCGGTCTAATGGCGTTGCAGACGGCCATAGTTTCAATTATGAATATGGCAGGAACATAACTGTATTAAAGCAAAGTTAATCAAAAGACAAATGGAACCTCATGAAGGCAATAACCGCTAAAAGAACGCCAGTAACCAGCCAGCCAGCCTCTTTAAAGGCTCTAGGGAGAGCAAGTGCCCCTGTGCCAAGAATTAAGTTAAACAAAAAGATACGTCCGAACTATCGTAAATATATGTAATTAGTGAACCTTACCAGACGAGAATATGTCGGCCTAGCGATTTGTGAGGTCATAATATCATGACGTTACCCTGTAATAAAGAATACAAGCAGCTCTAATACATTACATACAAGTTGCACATTCAGTGGCGATACGTATCATACTATTTGCTTAAAACGAAGCCGTGAGGTTGAATGGCAATTAGCAAAACAGAGCAAAGGATGTGTGGACTCTAATAGGGATACATAAGAGGGCAAAAATAATATCAATTTTGTAAAATGAGTAGCAGCATAAGAAATGGCTTCACTGATAGAAAAAGGTGAGTGAGTAGGTTGCACACAGAAGACGAATGATAGAATAGTGGTTACATCTGTGACAACAAAACTTTGACAAATTATAATGAATGTGATTGAATATGAAGAAGACATATAACAAGGTTGACCGGACACGACAGACAAGCTGGACACACCTAGCGCCCACCCGGACCAGAACACACGGTTAACCTTCTGACCTTGCAAGGGTAGCGACAAACAAAATCTTTGAATATTTTTAAATCTCTTTTGGTAAAAATGCTGCGAACTTTAACGCAAAAAGCCTTTCAGCTGGTCGCTGGCTGTAAATGCTAAGAACCATGTAGTCATCTTTCTACCGATTCTAATCCTTGAGAAGCCTTATCCAAATGTCTCGTTTGTAAATTATTTAATTGTATTGTTTTAAAAACCCCCTATAATGTTGTTACCGAGGATAAAATTTTTAGAGTCAAGGTTTAAACTGATGCTAGCTGCCCAAACTCCTAATGATTTGCACCTAGTGATTTTACCTCAAGCCTTGAGCCATTGGTTTTCCGAGCAGTTTACAAAAGGAACATATTGACTATCTACCTGCCTAGATTAGAAGTAGGCCAACTTAATAAACCTGTATTTCGAATATTCTCTGGTTCGTAAAATCAGACAGTTTTGAGTAATTTGATATAATCTTCTGCCTCAGGATTTGGTTAAATTGGATTATCGATTACTGGCATCTTTCTAGCTTCTTCAGCGCCCATAGGTTCTAAAAATTGTCAGCCGCTTTGAATTCACATTCCCCATTTCTCTTTTAAGATATTATTTGGGATTTTGTATGGTTTCTGCTACCCTTCAATGCATGGACTCCGTTTTGCAGAGCTCAGCGTTGCCACTGCATGAAGACTTCCAAGCCTGAAAGGTACGGCAGGTTCCATCTTTTTATCAAAGTTCGAAGCATTAAAGCACTTTACATTGTGTGAATTGCGAATGACCTAAACGTTGAAATTTGTTACAGCCCCCTCGTCAATTCCATTTCGATCTTCGATACAGAGCAAGCATGCCAAATAAGAACAATTCAAACGAAATAAAGCTTGGGAAAAATAGCCCTAACAATGTGAGAAATAGCTTAGTTGGCTTTTGAAAGTTCCCTTTGCAATGTTGGAGGCAGGACACACTCTTCGAATCCAGTCGAATTTCAGTCCTGCCTGGACAGCTTCCTATGTTACCGATGTGTTCGAGCAAACTACAGCATTTGAGTGGTATCCATTGTCGAGGGAACATTCTTTTTACCGCAGAATGCTGTATGGTGTTCCAGACTGTGCAACAAGCAGACTTTAGTTCAGTTGTGGAGACCGAGTATTCAACAGTGGACTCGTGCACCTGGTTGTTATGCCGATTTTGGTACAATTTAGTGAGGAGTTGGGGGCTCGTGTTCATGTATGCGAGTGTTGAGGCTTCAAAGATAAGAAACAGCATTGAAACCAATATACACGAAAACACAATGATTCTTGATTTTTGACTAACGAAGAGAGGAAGTTGAAGTAGTGCTGCTGTTCCCGTACATATTTGCACGCCTTGCAGAAGATTATCCATGAACGTCAGTTCCTCAGCAGGAGGTGGGAGGTGCAGAAATGTGGCAATCAACAGCACGCCTGTAATGGTATGACTTACACATACAACAAAAAACACAACTATTGTGGCATGTGCGAGAAATCTTGGCATGTTCGCCAGCGTATACCCGATTCCAAACAGCTGGCAATAAGACCCACACATGGGAAATCAATCTTTTGAATCTTTAAGCAACTCAACCAATGCGGTTTGACGTCCTTCCTGAACGGGTAACACCGTGCCGAAACAGCACAACCAATGTCCTTCACTAACACGCTGACGCCTTTCGCACTTAGGACCCCTCGTTTACAAGATAACTCCAGTAGCTGTTCCACATCTCCCTGCATTGCACACCGTTCTCAGTCTAGGACCTACTTTACGACTCTGGAGAGGCCTTCAGCAAGACCCACAACCCCCATCATTGAGGTGGCTCAGTAACGTCAACCATTTAACCGTCAGGGGTACAGTAGCTTTTGCCGTTATCTCCGACCAATTCTTAATGCTACTTGTACTTTACTTCACCAACTCTCCGTCCAATTGTTACCCAAACGTAAAATTGATTCAAAGAAGCGAAAAAACTGCCACGGATTCCAGTCTAAAAAATTTACTGAATCCTGCATATTTTACATTAGGTTCGAAAATGGAAATATTGATATAGAAACACCAGGACAAGATAGCAAGACACATAAGTGAGACAAATTACAAAAGAGGATGAAATGAAGTAAAATCAGTTAGGGCAGTCGTATGAGGCAAGACCAACCTCGTGGGGGAACTGCCCAGTCGGCAGAGGAAGTCCATCCGCCTCATCACAGATGTACATTTTCCCAACGTTTGAAAGTATTCGGTAGTTATTGTCAATCCAGGAGAGCGCGCGATCCCCAATAAATTGCACGAGCTTCATTATAGCGATACAGTCACCTTCGGCCGAATGAGCACCATCATGAACTGAACCAAATACACTTTCGTAGACGCAGGCAAGTGAAAATGGCCTCCTTAGTTTCTTTGGTGTTGATTGACTCAAAGGAGGACCAGTCGTCATCACTTCTTCCTCCAAATTAGAAACATCACTGCTGACCGGGACCAATTTATCAGAAAAATGTCTGAATAACTGCAAGGAGTCGGTGCAGTACACGGGGTTCCCCCTGCAATCAATGAATCCATACGACCGCATCATTACACGGAATATCTCCGCGTTTAAAAGAGGAAAATCGAAACGGTAACCATTTTGAGCGATCACACACAAGGGCGGCTCAAGACGGAGGAGAAATAGTCGTATTTGCTGCACGGCCATATCGTCAAAGTCTTTTTGATTGTACAGGTTTCTGCTGTTTAGGCCTAGTTACAAATAAAGCGGGAAGAAGACGTACCAGATATGACAGAGGCCTCCGACAATATCTTAGACATTGGATTAAAACAAACAACAAGCTTGTTCTGTGCCCGTAAAGCACAGCCGTCGCCCATCATCTCGGACCGATTCACAGCCACTAAGGCCAACTCTGTTATACGCGGATGGAACCCCTCACCCGGCAGCCCAGTGGTCTCCGTATCAAGAAAAACGATTGTGGAAAACCTATTTGGAGGCAGCTGATTCATTTCAGGGATTAATGTGGGGCTAATTTTGCCCGCAATAACGTGGGAGTCAACACGACGAACAAGGCATCAGTCCTGCAGGCAGATTAAAACAACGGCAACCAAAGCTCTCTTGGCATAAGTACGCTATAGAGAAATGCTTTCAGTGGATACGAAGGCAAGAATCAAAGTGAAAAGTACACCTCCGAGCGAGGAAGTTAAATCTGGCCAAATGAACCGCGTACACGAGAGCATGCCTAGAATAGTGCGAAAGGTTTCAAACAAGATTGTCAGCCAAATGGTACCCATCTTAGAAGGCAAACTCTCGTGCTTTAATTCCTCACATGTACGTATTAAACTATTTTCACTGTGCGAAATCGGTGTCTTGGTCTTAATTCGTTGGGAGGTCAAAATTTCAATGATTCATTTCACGGTTTAATTTAATCGATCTTCTGTCCAGGGTGGGATTTGACTGCTGATCATGCAAATAGTTTTTGATGATTAGTGGCTAGACGTGATGACACCTATGACTAGGTGTGTCGACGTCAGTAATCGATGGCCAGAACGATATTTTGACCACGACTAGCAGCCTTGTGTAAATTGAGTTCTTTTTGTGCAGAACGTGCTTGGAACCCGGATTTACCGTCTAAATACAGGCAGGGTAGTGTACAGTCCAAAAAATCTCTTCTGCATACTTACCCCCACTTTTTACTTTAATTGTGGACATGCAGTGGCTTAGAATTTTGGCAAAATTTTTATTTGCTAAACGTAGCTATTAACTAGACACTCAAATATTACTCTTTGTTTAGTGAACAATTCGTGTTACAGTCCTCAACTTTCCGCCGTTACTGTGATTTGTTTAAATCAATGCCTTCGTTGTAGGGCATCTATTATTTCGGCCGTTGTTGCGGTTTAGCGTCCACTTTGTTCATGATGTCTGGTTTTAATTCTGGGCCAGCAGGTACTTCTGTGCTGTAGGTTCACAAACCCAAGTTATGGTGCATATTACAGACCCGGTGAGCTTAGCAGTGCGAAGATTCGTGAGCTCATGGAAAACGCCCAGCGCACTATTGCGGAGAGGAAACAATCTTTGGGTTTGGTAGGTGGTTTTTAAGTTATCTAGATTTAACTAGGAAGGAATTCCTGCCAAACCTCAGCTTGTACCACAGGGACTCATTGCAGATCCGGAAACTGCAGAGCGAGCCCGAAGAGCTGCTGAACTTCAAGCCAGAATTGCTTCAAGGTTTGATTCCCTCGTTAATGGGACAGAAGCTTCGCCACTACCGCAAGAAGATCCTGTCAGGTGTGATCTACTTTGTTCTAACTTGTTACTCTTATAGGAAAGAGCGTGAACAGATGAGGTTTGGTATTTGTCGCTATGGCTTCGATGCATTCTATTTAGGAATCTTATTTTCGATGAACATGGCAAAACAATCGATGCTGTAACTGGTGAAGAAATTCGTATACCTCAGCGGACGCCCACCCTTAAGGTTGCAATTTGAACATTTGTTACTGTTCTTATTTTAGGCAAATGTGAGGGCGCAAAAATCCCAAACCGTTAAAGGGACTACTGATGGAACGAATAACAAAGATTCTTCGAGAGCGTTGGCTGCTAGTCGTTATTTCGATCCTCGACTCAGTTTGAAAGGTACTGCAAGACCAAGGAGGTCTCTATCATTCTATGAACATGGGAAGTTTATAAAAATTGGTCAGCGCTTGCGAACCAAGGCTCAGTTGGAGAGGCTGCAAGAATCTGTTGCCCAAGCGGCTAAACGCACTGGCATCGCTAGCGCTGCTAAGCTGGCTACGATTCAGCCCAAGCGGCATGTAGATGAAACTTCTGTACCTAATTTGGAATGGTGGGATGCATATATCATGAAAGATGGAGTAACAAAGTAAGTGTGCTTTTGGGCTGATACCTATTTAGCTATGGGGCATCGGATGACGATGATGTGGGGAAGCTCATAAACGAGTCGTGGATTACTGACTTGATTGAGCATCCAATAAAAATGAGAGCTCCGACGGATCTAAATAAGCCTCCTGAAATTCCTCTATTGTTAACCAAAAAAGAGCGAAAAAAGCTGCGCCGGCAGAACCGTCAAGAGGCACAAAAGGAGCGTCAGGAGCGCGTCCGCCTCGGTCTGGAAAAACTGCCAGAGCCTAAGGCTAGTTACCCCTCTGTCATAATTTTCTAATGAGTTTGTTTCTCCTGAGCCAGATTTGGCAGTTCGGTTTTATTCGTCATCTATACGCTTTGCAAAGTTTTGTAATGCCAAAAATAATGCAATGTTGCACCGACTAATCGAATGGAAATTTAACAGTGTAGTTGATTGACATCCCTAGGAATGTATAATGGATTTGCATGTTAACGTGCTTGTTTTCTATGTAGGTTAAATTGGCCAACTTAATGCGAGTGTTGGGTTCAGAAGCTGTACAGGATCCTAGCAGAGTTGAGGCCTATGTTCGTAAGCAAATGGAGTCTCGGAAGAAGGCACATGAAGCCGCGAATGCTTTCCGTAAACTGACAAAAGAACAGGCTAGGTTCAAACGCATTCGAAAGATTCGCGAAGATACATCTGTTCGAACATACGTGGCTGTATACAGGTGACTAATTCGGAAATATTGGTTGGACAATTTGAAGTTTTTTTTTACTCTGTGACTAGATTTACACTTTTCGAATGGCTGTGCCTTACGGTTTTTAGGTGGCGATAAAGGGTTTTTAGACGAATCCCGTATCTGATTTTCTAATAGTAAAACGATCTTTTAGAGTTCGAGACCTTACAAATCCCGCCCACCGCTTCAAGGTGGAAACAAATGCCAACCAACTTTTCATGACTGGTCTTGTGGCGATGCACAGCGACTGTAATGTGATTATAGTTGAGGGTGGACCTAAGCAGCAACGTCGATTCAAGCGTCTCATGCTGCATCGGATAAAGTGGTTGGAAAATAAACGCGGTATTGTCGAATCGGAAGTCGCCAATTCTACCTGTACTCCGTGCACACTCGTGTGGGAGGTAAGCCTATTTCGATTTCAGGTGAATCTGGGTCAAAAATGGTAGTAAAAATCAGTTCTAAATTTGGCCGTTTTAGGGCACCGTTAAACAACGCGCCTTTGATAATATGCAAGTAAAGGTCTGCCCCACGGAACTCTTTGCACGGGAGCTTTTTCGAAAGCGCGATGTGGAACATTACTGGGACATGGCTTACAGCGGTGCTGTAATGGAATCCGTTGGAGATGCTGGAGATTAGTCATGATTGTTGGAGTCATTTTCTAATGTATATAATAAATTTTTGCATGCTATCTCAACTGTTGTTCAATAGGATTATATATACCGATCCAATTTTGGTATTTCACTACTACTCAAGCCGCGGGTTTCTCCAGAGAAAGTAAGTCTTGTCGTTCTGTTGCATTCGCTGGCGTTGTCCTTGCTTGCAGTGTAGCTTAGACGGAGGTGAAGCGGTTTATTTGGACGCTCAGCTTTTTTTACACAATGAAATAATTTGTCAGGGTGAACTGATAAGGTTTTTATCTCAAGGGTACTGCTTGTCTTTTGATCGTTGCCGTGTGCCCTTGGTTTAGAACTAGATTTCATTTGCCTTTACATGCTAGATCTGATTATAATGGAAGTGGATTTCTGGGTTGTTAAAGATGGACGGCTGGCCTCGCAGATTGCTTTGAGTACGCCTTAGTTAGATGCTTCACACTTATGAAAAACTTCACATCTTCCTAGTCTCTTGTCTTTGAATTTGGTGTGTCATTATCAATTGGTGAAGAGTATTGTGGCAGAAATTGCGCCTGCAGATGTTTTATTCCAGTACACTGCTTTCGGGTGCATTGTCTGAACCGCCCTTTTCCTCGAATACTAGAATCTCAGTTTCTCAAACTTGGTGGATCGCAAGAACTACGCCTTAAGATTTTCGATTTTGCAAGTGATTGTCAAAAGCATATCTTCATCTCTGCATCAGCGATCGATCTTTCATAGGTGTGGAAGGATCGGGATTGTCGAAGTCACTCGTGATTACATTGCATAGCATGTGAACTTCGGTTTTCACTGCGCCAATATCCATTTATCGACCTCTCGGTGGGGGACAGATTTGTGATCTTATGAATGAATAGATAGAGAATTCCGATCTCGATGTGGCCCAGCTGTTCTAGTTTTAACGTACGAACGCCCCCGGTGTGGCGGAAACATCGTCTTGAAGACCAAGGGTGTGGCACCTGTCCTATTTGATCGGCTTGCCCCGTCTAGTGGCAAAATTTAGAAAGCTGTTTTAGTGAAGAAGAACTCTTAAAATTTGATTAAATTGTCAACCACGCCGATTTATAATGGGGTGGTTGAAACCAGATTGGATTGCTGAGTATTTCTGTCCTGCATTTCCCTCTGCCCTCGACCACTCTTTAAAAAGTGCATGAAGATAGTCAACATAAATTTGCACCGATCGGTTAAGTTGCCTTTCACTTTGGTCTTTTAATGCTCTGTAAATCGAATTTGCTTGCAAGTTTGGGAAGTACTTTGAACATATTCCCTCTTCATTTTAGTTCCAAACCAGAGTGTTAGTTGAATTTTCACAAACATAAGGATTTAATAAAAAAAATGATGTTAGCCCCAAGACCTAAATTTCGAAAACCAGGCTGTAAAACCGGTCGTCTCACTCTGGGCGAACTTTTAGATAGTTTGCGGAGGGCTTGGTGTTGTCTTTGTGTTAAACCTAACAGTCAGTTCCAAAAATACGCGGAGATATGTCAACAATTTCGTAGTGGATGTTTTAATAAATTATTTCCTCCCTTGGTATAGATTTCGTTCAAAAAGGATTAATGTTTTGTCCGTTCCTTGGCATCGCAATCCACTAAGTATGTGCTTCGCATTGATTCATGTTCCAAATTTGTCAAACTGAAGATGTGACAATAACGAGCTGCTGATTTCACAAGGCCTTACAGCTCTCAGTGTGGGTAGTCTGTTCAGAACAACTGATTTTGTGTGCAGCCTAGGGATACCTATATCTCGTAACTGGCTAACCGCGAGTACTATTAAAATGCTTAATTATTTAAATTAGTCATTAGATTAGAAAGTGTGAGCGTTTGCGTAGGCTACTTCCCTACTACCGTTAGAAAATTAACATTGCTGGGGTTTGTTGTTCGATGATGTCACGCGGAGCAACGACTTTGAGTGAATTTAAGATAGTCACATCAATTCAATGGACGTGAAACCTTACTTAAGGGGGTTTTAATAATTTACGTTCTTTACAACTTGAAATTACCGTTTTAGACCTCGGATGTCCGACCTCGTACGCAGTTTCTTTTTTGGGACTTTGGCCTTTTTGGGCTCCTGGAGTTTGCAAATAAATTTTTTCGTGACATCCTCTAACTTTTTGTTTATTTCAGAGATTTAGTTTTATTTTCTTTGAAACTCAAATAAATTTATTGATGTAGGTAATGTCCAACTTTGAGTTAGGTGTTTTGCGATTGAGTTGTCAATGCTGCTATTGTATTGACATTTCCCCATATTAAAGCTCCTACGGAGCCCACATATAGGCTTTATTGAGTGTGATTTAGTGTGAAGACATCTAGTTTGTTTAATTACCGTGAACAAGTCACTTAACCGGGAAACAACCACAATGTGTTGTGAGAAGTTCATTTTTGTGAATCAGAATCATCCTAGCGATTGCGGCGTTTCGTTAGCTACACGTGGTTGGGATGTAATATTTTCGATCGCTACGTAGACAAACGCCGTCGTAATCACTTGCTGATGAACAGGAATTGGACGTCTCCAAAGATAACCGGTTCAAACGGTGCTACGCATGATTTGAACCAGGTCGCTCGTGAGGTACCTCGGAGTTCACGTGCAAGAAACCGAGTGCCTACCGCTTTTAATTCTGCGGCCTGTCCAGCTCCTAGCAATGATAGGCAGCTGCGGCCAACGAAATTAAGAGTCTTAAGGAAGAGGTGCGAGGTGGTCAAGACTCCTTTGGAACTTCCAGCCCAAGTAACTACCAGCAATGCGCCCAGTGGCTCCGCAAAATCTTTTGTTTCGGAGAATGTCCTTGATTATTACCAACCTCCAGGCAAGTAGCTTGAACGTTCTTTGCGTACGAAGGAAAAAGATTGTTGAATGTGCATGCACCATATGCTTAGTACTGTGTTATTCGATTAAAACTGACGTTTTTAATAATGTGGAAAATCTACTAAATCTCTCTTGCTGAAAATCCTTTTCAGTATTTTAAATAGGTTCAATCTATGTACATTTTCCAATTTCCACTAAGAGACGTGGAATAAATGTGTCTGATGCAATAAATGTAGATTTGTTTCTCAAATTTATGATCTCCCTGAAGCATCTCACGTCTGGGATTGTAATCTCCAGAAAAAGTGGAAGAGAGTTGTGTTTGGGGGCGATTTGCGTCACGCGGAAAAAGGAAATTCAGGTAAACGAAGTACGGATGCAATTCCCGACCTATCCAGCGAGTTCACCGCTGGTTCTGTCGTTTGGGCAAAACTATCTGGTATGTCGTCGTTTCAATTCCTGAACAATTAGCTAGACGAATAATTCAGGTCCTTTTAAATGCTCACGTCATAACAGTATTTGATATTACTCCGATTTTTTATCGAATTTTATGCCCTTTTCGTTTCAATGTCATCTGTTTTTTGGTGGCATAATCTAACTCTACTTATTTAATTTCAGTAAATGTTAACTTTATCTAGTTTGCCGAATTGAATTAACCCAGTTACTTTTTGATTACGATATGATCATCGCATTCTATGATGCTAGAAGTTGATAAGTGAATAGACTACGGGCTTCGTGATACTATTATCGAGAGAAAACTCAATGTGAGTACGTAGGCGGTGACGTTTCAGTTCAGGTGTTCACAATCGTATGCGCTTAAGGCAGTTTTTTGAACACTGCATGCTCTGCTTTTCAAAACTGTAGGAAGAATCGCTTACTTGAAAGCTTGCGGTGAGATTAGGGTTAGCTTGTTCACTACTACTCCGAGGGGCTTACCAAATTCACTGAGTTCGTCTCCGTTCATATTTAGTTCCAGCTTTTATGAGCTATCCTTTGAGTTTTATTAATGGCATTTTTGGAAACAAGCATTATTTCAAGTTAAACAGCACTATATGGACGGTAGAAGTAGAGAAAGGGTGGATGAATGGTATAATTTAAGATGGTTTCATTCTAAGTCTCCAAAAGCAAACCAAGAATTTATTTTCCTAATGTCACTATTGCTGTTTTTCTTCAGTCTAATTCACAGTCGTAAAGCGTTACTGCACTTTTAGTATTCGCTCAATCGTAGCTCCCATTGCGTTTTTTATTTTGTTAGCATATTGTGTCACACCCACGCAGCTAATTAAAATGCGTTGGCAGCATTACTCACAGATGTTGCCGTCATCATCTTTGAGGCTGAAGCGCACGGTAAAATGACTCATGAAAAGGTCATTCAAAGTTACGATTAATTTTTTGCTACTGGTAAGCCTTTTGATTGAGCTTTTTACGTAGACTCGGTGAGGATGGACAGAGATACCTGGATTGGGTGCAATTGAAAAGTATACATCATTAATTTATGAAAAATTGTGGTTAACGTACTGTTTCAATAGCCACCGAATCCGACTACCCGCCAAATTGTTATGCGTGCATGTCATTCGGTAGGATCTTTACGCCAACGTTTTGAGTTTGCACCGCCTTGGAAATGGAACGAACAGTTGTGAGGTATATTGGCTCATATGATTGCACGCGTGTAAATCACTCTCCGTAATGATGCACTCAGTGAGTGTCTTTTTTAAGTGTATAGAATCCTGCATGTCTGACCACGTTTGCTGTGCCATCAAGTGACTATCAGTGGCCGTAAGATGAGAATCGACTTCTTCCACCCATTATATTGTGGAAGTGACATCTGATTTACTGAATCAGAGGATAACATTATGTCGTTTTAGTTAATCCGTTAATAAGAATTGTCATCGATCGCTTGCTTAATGAGCCATAATACTTACTTAAAGAACATACCAGTAATGTTTTGACAAATAATTTAGCAGAAATACGGAACTTTGTTATGCTTCCAAAGGTCTGGTAGATTTGACGGGTACACTATTCCGAGCGTACGACTATCATTCCTATTTTTCAAGATATTGAGATTTTTCTCTTAGTGAAGATATTTTCAGAATGCCACTGGAACCTTATGAGGGAAATAGTGACGCAGTGTTTCAACAAAATGAAAATGCACCAGCTATGTTAATGAGGTATGAAAAGGATCGCATTCCTGCAAGTTTCTACGCTTCAAGCAGATCAGCACTTTTTCGTAGCTAAAACACAAAATGTGCAACTGATAGAGTAAATACCTGCAAATTAGTGAAAGACAAGGCCTAAACTGTATCTGCTCTGATTAACAATGGTGATTCGTATTTTATATGCGGAAGAAAATCAAGTTTGTGATTAATCGATGACCAACAATTATTATAGTTCTCGTAAAATGATACATTTGAACCTGATTAATCAGGCTGATTGAGATTCAAGAACCCCCTGAAAGAGTGCCTACATTTACATTACAACGTTTTTCTATTGCTTACCACTTTTTAAGTACTGTATATTATAATCGTTCATGACAGATTTTTCTACATGCGCAGTTTTTTGTGAATGAACAGAGTAATGCTCAACTTCATTAATGCCAAATGCGTTCGGCAGTGCAGTATTATTAACATGTCACGAAAGCTGAAATTATTATTAAGTGTGCGTATTTGGTTTTCGGGAATTTCACTCACAATTGGTCCAATTCACTTAAAAATTTGCTTTTTGGAATCGATGTATCCCTAAGAACTGCACTGTTACCCAATAATATACATTTTGAATGCTTCGGGGGTTTCTGAGTTGCTATATCTAATTTGTTTCTTCAAGGATTATTTATAACAGTTCCGAATATTCAGTAAACCTCTATAACGCAGCGCCTCCTTTCCTACCTAAGATCATACTGAGCCATACCCATATGGAGGAAGATTTACTATGAAAGTATGGATGGACTGAGAAGCTATGGGTATGATCGGAAGCTTGTGCCACCGAAAGGTTGGTGAAAATCACGAGGCTAAATGCACAAAGCAAATACCGTTTTGTTACTATTACCCGTTGTTTTAGTATATTGCCATAGGGCACAAAGTGTTGGCTAAATGTGACTTGCGTGATGGGACTTGTCTAGGTAAATTAGAAGTGTTCGAAATCCACACTTAATATGTGACTTCTGAAAGTTGCTGAAAAGTTCTGCGAATCCCACTAGACCCACCTTGTCACTTGAACTCATTTTAATGCTCTCCTGCGAATGCAGAATTGCTAAAAGCAAAGGCGTAGCGTTGTATAACTTAGGGCGCTGTGGTTTTTAGTGGAACCCATGTCTATAATAAGATGAAAGTACCTTTGGTGGAAAAATATGCTAAAATTCATGTGCTTTAGAACAGAGACTAAAAGCCGAGTATTCGAGACAGATGGAGGTGAACTCACGTGCAACTAGTCACTGACGTGTTACTTCTACTGCTATATTAGTTGGTTGTGCTGCGAATAAGCATGCACCCAGCACCCCTAAAATACCATTGGCTGAAGTTCTGAGGAGGATGTGTGTGCATGAATGTGCGCGCAGTTGCTGAGCCTCGATAGCTGCCAGCGAACTCCACCTAGGGTTGCTTCATACAGTTGTGGTTCTATTCATCATTGTGACGCCATGAAGGTAAAGATTGTTCACAACTCGCAGAAACTCTTTAACATTAATGTCACCGAGAAGACGACCATCAAAGACCTGAAGCAGGCCATTAGTCGAAACATCGGCTTGCCACCTGAGGATCAAGTTCTCACTGTTCGTGGAATTTTCCTCGAAGATGAGCATTCTCTTGGCGACTATCGGCTTCCTAAGCCCGATATGGTTGCTCCTATCGTTCTTTACCAACGAGCAAGTTATAGAAAGCCAACATCTATTCGCGTCTCTGTTTCTGCCGACAAAACTGTTTACCTGTCGATCTGTCTAGATTCTAAAGTAAGCGAATTGCGTTCAGCTATTGAGGAGAAGCTGAACATCTCTACGAATGAGACCTCTGAGATGCGCCTTATCTTTGACCATTGGATTCTGGAAGATAGCGAAGTTTTGGAGCATTACGGTATCAAAAAGAATTCATGTATTGTTGTCGCTAGACGTTTTGTTGGTAGTCCTCTTAATGATGCAGAGGAACACTCGAAAAAGTTATCCAGGCAAAGTGATGTGGTACCTAAAATAAGGCTAAATATTATGACTCGTGATGGCGAGGTCTTTGATTTCTCTTTCGTGAAGAAGGTCACGCTCTGTGAAGTTGTTGGAGAGATAGAGAGGAAAACTGGCATTCCCGCGGCGCATCAAATCTTTACTCTACGAGAAGATCTTCCACACGTGACCGATCTGACGAAGAGCCTGGAGGAACTCGGCCTCAACGATGGCGACACAGTGTACCTGGCAGACGCTCGTTCTACTAACAATGAAGTCAAAAGGAACGCGCCACAGAGTCCCAGCAGTACTACGATGGTGCTGCACTTCAGGGACAGGCAAAATGCCTTTTCCATTCCGATGTCCCATGAGGCCACAGTGCAGGATGCGATGGATTCATTGAGAAGGGAGATTAGTGGGAATCCTGGTCCCCTTTGGTTGAAAAACACAGTGGATGGGAATTACATGCAAGACTATGGGACACGGTTGTCTGATCTCGGTCTAAAAGATGGCATGACTATTGAGTATGTGTATCTTCCAGCCAAAACAGAATGGACTTCGAAATGAATTAACGCCTTTGTGTATACTTCCTCATTTAAGTGAACTGCTCTGTAATAAATACCGTTTTGCGATGCTTTTGCTATACGTTATTACTCTAATTATTTACTTTATAGTGGATTTTAGCATACTAAATACACGGTACTTGCGTTTTGCTTTCAGTTCGCCTGACTCCAAATCAGTATATTCACTTTGATAACTTAACTGTGCAGCAATTTTCCAGATTTCTTGAATTTATTTGCTTACAAGTCTTAACTGTATTGGCTGATATACTCTTCATAACAGATATTCCTGATAATTGTCATAACGAATCGAAGAAATAGGTTTTGATGTGGTACCTTCCTCTAACTGGTTTTTTGCGCTTCGTACATACGTCTGAATCTCTATGGTTAAGGATGCATCACTCCAGCTAATAATCAAATAAGTGTTTGCGTATTGTAGCTGGAATTGCATGAGTATTAATTTTCATGCGACTTACTCTCTTTCAAGATGCTTCAACAAGATTTGAAGTCGTCGAAATTTTTAATTTGCCATATTGGTTTTATGTCGAAGGCTGGTTTAAAATGGGCTGGCAAGTAATGCATTTTTCACGGTGGTCCATTACGCGATTGTCACTCCCCTTTCATGACTTTTAGTCCAGTCAGACTTTTTAAATAAAAATCAGCGTATTGATATCGGACATATAATTGAAATACAAGCTGCAGATTTTACTCTCAACAGTTTTTTTGGATCCTAACAATACTTCTCATCCAGAATCTCGAGAAAATATCCTATTTTACCGCGTATAGGGTAAACGTGCAGGCCATCGGTACATCTAAGTATAGTTGTTTATGAACATTAATGCACTACCTAACAGATGACTTCTGTGATACCGGTGATTTTTTGTTGACATTCGGAATGATCACTTGCGAAATATTTTGCGCTAACCCCAAAGGTTTAATCTGGTGGCCGGCAATGGTAGATTTTGACGAGAGGGGGCTCTATGCCGACTACGATCCAGTGACGCACAAGGCGACTCACTATTGGGTGGTGTCTCTCGAACCTCACGTCACGACAGCCAAGCACATTCCTGCTCTTTGTTTGCGGGACTATGTACCTGGAACACTCATCGATGAAACACTTAAGGTAATAATGATTGACAATGGCTACTACAATGCCGCGTAACTATAAACGAGAAAAAGCGGAATATTATTACTGTGCAAAAATTCCTATAAAAATGTGTTTTATAACATACTATCAAGCGTGACAGAGCTTTATTGAACAACCTTTACTACTTCCCCGGGAAACACTTACCAGTGAATTTTGGCTTAACAATAACTTAAAAGCAATTCTGCCCCTCCGAGCAGTTACTACACAGCCATACATTGATGTTAGCTTCACATTTTACATGGAACTAGGAAATCATCTCCTATAATCTAGTTCATTTTTTTCATAATAGCAGTAGTAAGCGCTTGAATCACAAATGCATTATCTAAGATGTGTGTTGACACCTACCATTTCCATCAGATACAGCACAGTCATCTCTTACGCGCCAAATGCTAAATTGCTTCTTGTTGATGATAAGATGATCTCTTTACATGTGGTTTTCTTTTCACGAACGTGGCTTAATCATTCGCAAAGACTACTTATGAGTGCCCCTCGGGTGGTCTTTGCATTTGGCTGCTTCCAAGCACCTCCAATGGGCTAGATGAAACGTCAGCCAGATCCTTGTAGCACTGTTAGGCACCCAATGGCATTTTCTAGGCTTCGAGGCGTAAGCAAAGTGGGGTGCATATATGGCCACTTCGGCGTTTGGTTGCAGGTGAATTTCTACTCATCTTTACTTGACAGTGGGCCGTTTTCATCATGACTATTGGTTCTAATTTATTGTAGGTTTCACATATTCGTCACTTATTCGCTACGTCAGATGTATTCGCTGTTATGAATGAAGCCCCAGGCATAAAGTATATCAAATACCCCAAGTAGATGATCGGCTGAACCCTAAAACTTGTGTGGTCTTCCCCATTGATTATGCTACATATTTGTATCCGCACCACGTTGGCATATTTTAAAGTCAAAATACCCAAGTGAATCATTCGTTTACTTGTCACTTTCGCCAGTGGACGTGCATTCCCAGATTGTTTCACCGTTAGTATGCTCAACTCAATTACGACTGAGTTTCAAAAGCACCTCATCTTTAT
Organism: Echinococcus granulosus; assembly: GCF_000524195.1. Taxonomy (NCBI): domain Eukaryota; kingdom Metazoa; phylum Platyhelminthes; class Cestoda; order Cyclophyllidea; family Taeniidae; genus Echinococcus; species Echinococcus granulosus. The sequence continues at coordinate 1,380,644 of NW_020170381.1, read as the reverse complement.
CAATGTAAACTGACCTTTGTATCATGAAATGCTAGTCTATGTACATTACCGTTTGCCGTATTATCAATGCAAAATGAGCTTTCGAGACTGTAAATGGTTTCATTAACTTAAAAATGCGTATAAATTGCCCTTATAGAAAAGTAAGCATTGGTCGCGAATCGAGAAAGCTATTGAAGCAGCCGAAGATGCTTTAAAATTACCTATCCATGTGAGTCATTCAAATTTTGGTACTCTCTTTTTTAAGTAGAATAGTTGTTGCTATGTCGACCCTTCAGACGCGGATAGAAGGTTACGGGTACAATTACTCCGAAAAAACGCAAAATATTTCCAAAAAAAGTTCTCTTAGTAAACAGCGGAAGAATGAGACACGTCGATTTTCCACCAGAATAAGAAATCAGAAGGGAAACAACTCAAAAAAGGTACCGCCTAGGCATCAAGGTGCGAGAAAATCGTATCAGAAAGCAATCGTGGAGGATGTGAGCATTCCTCTTGTGGAACAGGTACGTATTAACATCCATCTTAATCGCTTTTATTGGCACAATCGTTTATTATGAAAATATCCGTCTAGATATTCTACTATCCATGAACTAACTACACTAGATTTGGAAATTCATTCAGTCATTGCTAATGCGGATTTACTTTGATGTGATTTACAAAAGCGTTATGGTATCCATATTTGGGACAATATTTTGGTTGCGTCCCTGTTCACCTTTGTATCTAATTAAATTTTATCCAGTTCCAGTATTTTTTAGTGACATTGCCGAAGGAATCTGTCTTCTAAGTTAGTTGTCTGCCCACGCTTGTTCGTTTTATTGTCTAAATCATTGGCTGCCGTGGTTTGCCCAACTCCAATTTATGTACTTCAACTAGGACTAAGATCGTGTCTTTTTAAACTGCTACGACTCGTAGCCTTCATGGTTCAAGCATTGAGACTTTTGATTCATGGTTCTCCACCATTGGTTGACTTTTCGACCAGCCTTATGAATAAATAGTTCCGTACTCCAACGGTGCTCACTTCATCAACCTTATTTTTGTGTAACCCTAAACTCAGGTTTAAATATACTCTTGAACGATGGTTTTATCTTTAATAAGCTAATTTCGGGTGACTTAATACTATGCATACTTTAAGCCATCGTTACAACGGATCTGGAATTAAGAGGGAGTGAGTATTGGAGGAACTTTGGTTAAGGGTCTCTGCAGTCTAACTACCCTGACTGCTGGACTTCAGAAAGATGAAATTCTCGTATGGACGGTTGAGTTTCTAAGTTCTCTCCCCTTTCTAGTAGATAAAATCCACTGGCACTAGTCTAACCATCTCAGATGCACTTAGGTGACTCAGTGCAGTAGTGGAAGTTACGTGCTTTCATTCGTAGAATCTAAGTATGAACGAAATAATGGCCGTACATTGAGACGTCGGTTTACTTCAAATATGCACGTCTTTGTCTTGTTTCAGTGCTTAAAATAACTGAAATCGCCCTCTTTTCCCTTAAGGCAGTCCTTAAAAGACCTCGGAAAATCCCCTCGGCGCACCAAGTTAGCAGGGCATTTCTTCCTCAAGGAGTCCCTCCTAACTCCGGTGGAAGATCGACCATTCAGGAGCCATTGCAAGGCGAAACTTTTTTTGATTTTCCAAACTGCTTTTTGAAATGTATTCCAACAACCTCAACTCAAAAGACCAGTTCGGAAAACTCCAACAGTCATTTCGCGCACACCTCTGGCTCACCGAAAATGATTTTTTACGAGCAATTTTTGAAAAAAAATTTTCCTGGTTGTACCCGATCAAGGGAGGGAAGGAACTCTGGCAGTTACGAGTCAACCGCTGAGGAATCAATAAAGTCTAGAACGTTTTGCATACATGATAGCTGTTTCAACAAGGAATTGATTTCTACGACTTCATTACGAGGAATTCTTTCGAAGGATTTGAATGGTACCATCTTACTCCTTGTTAGTGCATCGGTGATTACACTTGATTTAGGTCACAAAAGATCAAACTCAATGGTCAATTTCATCAAAAGTGCCATCAAATCGAAATTGGAAGGAAGGGCATCCATGATCAGGCAATTGAGCGTAATAATTACAAATTTGCCTTTTCATCTCCAGCTAAAACCTGTAGAATGTCATACACACGCTTTCAAGTAAAATCTCGCAGTTTATTACTTAACGTTCTGATTAATACTGTCAATGTTTTTTGCAAATTTCTCATTCAGAATTCGTTCGGCGCTCTTGAAACAGTTGTGCAATATAAGCTCATTTTGCAGAGCATGATGGTGGCATATGTCCAGAATAATCATAGTAAAACAAAACTTCGAACCTTTTCAGCATCTACAAAAATGAATTTTTCCAGGATACTTTTTTCCCAAATTGTATCTCATAAGATCTTGTCTATTTATGGGCAAAATTCTGACACAAATATACCTGTATGGTAGGATAACAGAACTTGATGTTAAGAGTATGCTATGCAAATTCAACAATAGTTAATGCTTGAGACAATTATTAACCCTGTAATTAAACCATTCCCCAGTCCCCTGCCTTATAGTCTGGTTTTTTTCGGGACCCATTTTATTAGTAAATAGGGTCTATTTTTTAATGTACTAGACTAAAGACATTGTCTCGAGAAACCTTTTGTCCTCGGGTTTGAAAGGATAATGAGAAATATCATGAACCCGTTGGCTGTAAATGAGTAGTTGGGTTTATTCAAGCTGATGTTTTATCACCCATGGCGAGATGCGTGATAGACGGACTGTTTGCTCGCGGTGAAATGACACGTTGTTCCATGTTTTTAGCACCCAGATGTACTCGTTTTTACAAAGTTCGCTTAGGAAGGTCACTCATGAAGGGGAAAGCGGGAAAAATTGCAGTGTTTCTGGTGTATCACGGAAGTCACGTATCTTTTCGAGCACTTTGACTGGGTTAGGGGACTCACAACTGCCCCTATCGGGACTGCCGTCGTAGTGTCGACCAGTTAGCGTCTCTAGAGAAATGCAGTATATGTAGCGGGCGAGATGATGTTGGCTTCCACTGCTATCCGACGACGAGCCCATGGTCAGACAAGCCGAAGATGCGTAACCCGTAGTTTCCTGGACGTCGCTTTGCTGCGTTGGAGAAAGCACAAAATTGCTTCCCCCTGGATAGCCAACCACACTCTCGTTGCTGGTTACTAAAAAATAATATTTTTTGATATTCTAGCGAAATAGCATGGTCTCATCGCTGACCAGATCCCACAATGCACTCTAATATTCAAAGTCAAGATCAGTTAAATTTTAGCATTGGAGTCGGATATGATTATCTAGGAGGTTCAGACAGATAAAAAGTGGCGTCTCGTTCTTTTGGCGGAAATATGCGTAATTAATTCAATGGGATTTGAAATTTTGTTTGATTATCTACATTCCCCAAACGAAAGCCATGTACGAGGCAGGGCGCTTGAGAGCATGTGCTCAGTAAAAAGGGTTTAAAAGGGGGTCGGCATTTTGATAGAATCCTTAGCAGAAAGGACAAAACTCACTAGCATTAGATTTCCTGCTTCTACTTGGACTCCCACTGCGTTGAGGGGGGGTCGCCTGTCGTGGATGCACTAGCGGGGATTCGAGAGTCTGCAAGGAGTGCAGGTGCGGTGATTGGCATAGATCACCTGAGAGGATGCTTTGGTGAAGCGCTTCCGAACTCGAAGCAAAGTATATGTCTTGCTGTGGATACAAAAAGCAGTGGCTTACTACGCTTCTCAGTTTATTTAGCCGAAACCGGGGATTGCTTCAAAGAAAGGAACAGTGCAGCGTGTCCAAATTATGTTTTTTTTTGCCACAAGCATTCAGAAGTTGATTGACGGAATCCAACATTAGTTTACGGGACTGTGTTGTAAATTGCTTTGAAATAGAAAAATCAGACTTACCTTAGATGAGAGGAGAAGACAGTTAGGAACTGTCATTGTATGGACTAGACTTCCATTCATTAGGAGACGAAACTCAACGGCACTCTCTGTAAAACCCAGAATGTATGGCGGCGCAAGAACTATGCAAAGAAAGGTATGGTGAAGTGAGTTTATTCCGTCATTCAATGCACGAATTTAGTTTCTATGGATGTGAGCTGTTACCAATATGCTTTGGTTCGAAGTTCCACGAGAAGTTGTAGTCAGTAGTGGCAGCTGTTTGAACACGGCTACTAGTGACAGGAGACTTAATTGCCGAGCTGGTAGTGCTAAATCCCTCGGCAAATTGATGCTCCATCCCTTCGAGAGACGAGCAAGTATTGAATATGTCTGAATGGTTATGGAATAGCAAGGACCTCTTCGTGATCCTCTGCAGGTAACAGTTGCCTGATTGTGAATAAATTTAAAGGAACAATAGTACAATGTATACTGGTGGTTGTGTCGGAGTTCTTTGGAGCTCCATTACAACCCAGTACACTATCGCAAAAGTACAATAATAATGAGCTGACAAATGCAAATATTGAAGTAACTAATCAACATGTGCTTCGATGTGTTTGCTCTCCCACGAAACTTTCTGCGACAACTAGAATCAAAAGGTATCAATAATTGTTCGTCCAAATTGCATCCGTAAAGGAAGCAGCACTATTAATACAGCTATCTAATTCTTTATGCAGACAAACTTCTACTTTATGTAGGGATAACTAGTGTAAAGCACTTTATGGTTTTTCGAGCATGGTGTTCTGCATTAAAGTCCCCTCAAATCTGCAAATTCTCTGAAAACAATAACGTCCGCCATATCACGCACCCTTTGGAGGAAAATAGAAACTTCACAATTTTGCGTCCGTGTCTATGCTCCCTAAACACGGAAGCATTTTCGCAAGTAATCAGCAATTCTTGAAAATGCAACTTCATAGAATTTGCGCAACCTTTTTTCTTCAATAAACAACTGCGGTTCATGTTTGCTCTCTGGAATTTCCTAAAAATTATTTTATGAAAGCCTCTAAAGGTTTAGACAGTAGCTAGCTGTGCTGAGTACTACTAAATCATTTTGATGCTTTCGTTGTTCTCTGCAAGGAAACCCTCATTGTACTCCATACTACACAATTCCCCCAGTTGTTTCATTTGTGAAGAGACACGCAAATACCCATTTTAGCCATGTGCGCTTTTGTAAGTTAATTCCGCCAAATTATGGCACATGGAATGTGAAACAAATACACTGGACAAAGGATACACTTCATTGAAATGTTAAGGTGGGTTTTTATGAAAGGATTAAATGTTGGTGTACTAAAATTTCTAATTTTTGCTAGTTTGATGTTCTTACGATTAAAGCAAAGGAGGAGCTCTAAATCATCGTCCGAGCGTATCTCCACCACAGCAACAGCCTGGTTTTTAACGTTTTCGGTCCGATAGAGGTGGAGCGTCTCGCCAGTGCGTTCGTCCAGCAGATCGAATTGGTTACGGTAGCCGGCGCAAATACGGCCGCCCATGTTGCTGTCAAGCATGCTTAGCACTTGAACTGCCTCGCTTGTGGGAATTTCCTAAGAAAATGAAAAATTCTGGTAGTTATAGGAAAAACCATTTAGCATCATCTCTTGTTTAGCATGAAATTTTGTCACTACAATGGATTTTGGAGTTGATAACACTATGCGAAAAGATTTGAAGGGGGCGCATTCTTTTGGTGAAAACTAATTATTTGAAGGAGCTGGAGATAGGTTTACTATTCAATGCAAACGTTGTATCCCAAGATTCGGGATGTGCGCTGGCGACTGCACGTTTTGCATGACTCTCTCATGTTAATGCCGATGCAAGGGAAGAGCAGCCAAATCTCGGTGCACTTACGCGAACGAAAACAAAGCGAGCTGAAAGCTCAGAGTAGGTGAATTGATTCCACGAGGATAACGACCTGCCGGTGATCTCCACTTGCCATTGGTAAATGAGGAGTCGTTTACCAACGGCAAACACTAGCCGTAGCGGCCTCGTTGCTGAAGTACTCGTTGAGAATATGTGACAACCTATGGTGAGCAGGAATGTTTTGTTTGCAAAAAGATGTTGCTACTGAGAAATATGCTTATGCATTCAAGTTGCTTGCAAAATAGTCAATTGCTTTACCCCTTGACCGGTCCAACATGTGCTTTTTCACCAGAACACGATCGATGACCTCCGCGAGAGGCAAATCGCTCAGCTGTAGCACAGAGATACGAGACTCTCGACCTGAATAAGACAACTTTTGTCAAAGAACTGGTCGTAATTGGCTTAGCGAATTAATACAATCTTTCTATAAAAGAGTCACGATAAAAGTTAGTGCAGCAACCAGGTATCGCTCGAAACAAAACGTCAAACACAAAAAGGAACAAGCTAGTACCAATCTACTTATTAGTAGAACTTTACTAAAGGGATTCACTCCTATTTTATACTCATTAGATGGATAAAGGGTTGGTGGTACCTTTGTCGTACCGGATGATCATGACACCGAAAGATTCTGCCACCTTGATCTGCTTCACGTCAACGCTCTTGTCAATGAGAAGAAGAGGCTGCTGGTGTTCTACAATATATGTGGCCGAAAAGAACCTGCTATGTGCAGATGTCCATTAATAACTACCGTGGAAAGTCTAAAAGTCCTTCGGTTGTCAATATAAAGATTAGCCCTATGGGGACCAGATAAGCTGCACAGGTAATGCGGGTTGGTGTACTTGCTAACATCAAGAAAGCTAAGTACCATTTCAAAAACGATCAACTGAGTCTATATTAGTATCGTAAGTACAACATTGCCTTATGTCGAATCACTGTTACTGATATAAGTAGCACGCTGGGATGAGCCTCAAACTCAACCAGCATGAGTAGCTGAAATACGCATTTTCGACAAGCCAAAACTACAGCCAGCCTTTGGATGGAGGCCCAAGATTTCGGTAACGAATATGGCATACTGTGGAATGCCTAGAGCACTGCCGTGAGTCCAAATTTGAACATTTATTTGACAGTTCCAATGCCAAGATAGCGACCTGCTATTATGAAGTCTGAGCAAGCTCTCTCCCCTTTTAATCCTAGGACCATGTAAAATTGATAATTAGCTTATTGGAGGTGGGCAAACCTTAAGACAGTAGACATAGATTGAGATTAAACAGACTGGAGTGGTTAAAAGTTATCTCCAAGTTATTCCAAATTTAGGGTCCAGTACACTACACCTTATTGTGTTTAAAAATGGAACCACTGCCAGTGAACATTGATTTAAAAACTGTGAAAAGTATGGAAATGGTGGGAGTATTCGAATGAAGATCAGCATTTAAGGATGTCTTGTATGCCTTACGGTGATGTTCTTACTCGTAGGAAAGAAATTTAATTCACAATTGGACTAAATCAAGATCGTAATAGCACAACTTAGCGTTGCCGTAAGAAGTGGCTGCATTTAGTGTCATTAAGCCAGGAGTTATGAGGAGTCCATATGAGTTTACCTTCAAGAGCGTAGACACCACCATCAACACAGGCCAGCAGGACTTTTCCTGCAACGTAAAAAGGCTCCATATGATGGCCTAGATAATAGATATGGCGAAAGTAGCTGAAAAATCTCACCCCAAGTGTCACCACTGGCGATGTCAGCATGCGCTTTAATATGCAAGCGTCTAGGCTGCCATGGCTAGAGATCATGAAAGTACAAAACAGACGAAGTAATAACAACCCTAACAAGTCGAAAAGTAGACCTGATTTTTGCTTCCAATGCAAGAGGGTTTCTTTAAGAAGAACTGCACAAGCAAATTTGGACGTACACTAGCATGTATACAATTAAACAGCCTTATTTCAAACCACGTTACGACAATGTCCAAATGTCTACTAGCTAGATACCTTTCATATAATTACTGAGACTTGTACGCGGATGTGCTTTAAACCTGGACAAAGGACGTTCACAAAAGAGAGAAATCATACTATATGTTTCGATATTCCCGTAGTGATACAACTTGTCGGTGCATCGCCACGAATAATTGTGTTTAGTTTCAGCATCTAAATTTGATGTAAAAAAACAGCATTCAATATTGAAGTTAAGATGTTGGATCCGGTTTCCTAGAAATCTAAAAAATCTTATAAACCAATGCTAAACTTGTAAAACAAGGCTATGAGCACCGATAGCGATTTTGATAATCTGAGAGAGTTACTCGTCATAGCAATGTTTACATAATCTTGATATGAATACTGCATTGACTTCCGGTATACAATTTTGCTCTAATAAGAGCACAACATAAAGATCATGTACAACAATCATTGACAACTTAAAATCATTTTACAAGGAAAATTTAGAGCATTACCTGTCCGAATCGAATAAAGGCGTCGTTTCGATTATGGTCTTTGGCAGACGGTGAACCCTCCGTTGAGTCTTGAACTATCTCACTGAAGGCTCTGCGGTAAGGGCCATTCGTCTGTGAGTAAAACAGCGTAAATACATGCGTGCACTTAACCTCATTAAAAGTCAACGATTCTAATATTATTGTGCTTGTTAGGTTTGTTATTACAGCTGAAGGGGTGTGGTTATTATCGGTGTTGGATTAAATGAACGGCCACGAGTAAATGCCAATAGTAGTGCTTTGTGTAAAGGTAAGACCGTCTTTACACCAACCCTCAACACCATTTATTTTGATCTTTCTACTACTTGTTTTGAGTATGATGAAACATTTACTTCAGAGTACAAAATTGTAAGTTCTGGTTTGGGTTGCCATTTGAGTAATCAGTATTTGGAAATGAAAATGCATATACAGCCGCATTTTATTTTTCCCATTTTACTGAACTTAATATAAAAGCATCACACACGACAGTGCTCTTATGGCCAGTAAAATTTAATTGTTATTCACACACAAATGAGGCAAAGTAATGAGCATAAGGCTTAAGAAGAACTAACGTAAAATCACTTAATTTAGGTGAGAGATTTCTCACAAGACTAACACTACAACTGATGGCTTAAGTTAAATCACCGCAAATTCATCGCCATGATGCCTTTACAGTAGTTGCAGTATGAAATCTTGAAACCACAGGTCGTTGCTAAGACGTGGGTGAATAATACTGTCATCGCAAATGGAAACGGAGTGGGATTAGGACTACAGATCCAAATTAAGAGTAAGGCATAAATTTGATGCTACAAATGAGAAAATGACATAATTTACACAATATCATGGAATATGTATGGAAACTTTATTAACTGAAGTCGTCGTCCGCGCAAAAAGACATGGCTAGTGGTGCATGTATCACCTTATCGGCAATCCTACTAAATCGACAGGGCAAACACCTACTCATAACAATGTAAATAATAAAACAGTTGAAGTCAGTAGTGAAAAAGTGAAGTCAACTGATAACTCATCAGATTCTGTTCAATTAAATTCGATCAATAGGAAATAGGCTTATACTGCGTGGGTAAGGCTTACGCGCTTTCCAAATTCGCAAAATCTTTAGTCTCGAGAAGTGTTAATTTGAAGATTTTATTTTTTTACGCACAAGTAGTTTAGTGGGTAATATTACTCAGTGTACCTCTAAAGATCTTACCTCGCAACTACCAAATTACCCTAATATTATGACTCAGACAATTTCATATACTAAACAGTAGGCTTTATAATACCCAGTTAAGGACGCCACGATTCAATTATTTCGGAACAATAACAACGTACATTGTTCTCAAAGCCGTATTTCTCAAGAATGTTATTCAATAGCATTTCCGATGTGCGTATTCTTTTTTGTGCAAATACAGGCGAATGAAAAGCCGCTTTTTCCCCGTTGATCACTAGAAGTAGAAATAGTGCAAAGCGCCGAGCAAAATTATATGGGGAAATACTTATTCCCATTCACGCAGTGTTTGTTAGAGCAACAGTCCATGTGCAAAATGCAGGATAGCAACAAAGGTCATTGAAGTCAACAGTGCTTATTGAAAATAAATTTCACATTAGAAAGAAAGAAGAAAAATTCTTTCCCATTACAAAGACCCCCTTTTCGGAATGTTCTTATCCTCGACATCCAGTCTGGACAATATTCTACGTTGAGTTAAGGGGAAGCGAGCATTGCCTAAGTCTCTCAAAAACAATTTTAAATAACGAACGCTTACTTTAAAGAGGAAATTTCTCAAATATTGCAAACACTCTTTAGGGTGTTTTGGCATATAAGTGTGGAGAATCGAAATGAAGTTTAACAAATCTGAAAGTTCTCATGAAGCACATAAAACAAACGAGGTGAGTTGAACAATACTATGACCTTAAGGGAGATTGCTAGTACTGCGCAAGACAGTCTAAGTTCCAGAAAATAAAGCAGTTTTAGTATGCTGAAGCTGTTGGTTAATTGACAGTTTGCTTGAATTTTATGGAGTGATTTTCTGTTGGAATAGAGACAGTATTGTTCGATGAGTCCAATTTTCAAATCGGATGAATGGAGAAAAACATTCGCTAATTGTGCCTTCAAATAGTAGAAAAAGAGTATCCCGCTTAAATTCCTACAGAGTACAAAAAGGTAACAGGCAGACTCTGCGAGAAACTAGATGCATTACCATCATTTGAGAATTAGGTTTTTTCTGAGCCAAGTCCTATCAGATAATCGAAAAAGTAATACAAAAGTCCGAACAAAATTGTTGGCCACGAAAAAATTGTTTAAATAACCCTTAGCATGCTATTCTTTTCGATTCTGCGTTAATGTAAGTATGAAATTTCGTAAATATATGCGCATACTAGTGTTTAGCCAGAAAACGCAGCCATTCAGTCTTCATACAGACTGAAATTGAATAAAATGCTACCAATATAGTTATTTGCTTAGTCGATCTTCTGAAATTATTGCAAATCGTTCTAAGGGCCTTGACATTTAAGCCAAAGGCACAAAGTGGAGCACCCAATTGGATTTCGATTAGACACACCAAATGACGCAGCACTGAGCTAATTGCCGATGCTAGCTATTGAGGATTCTTCATTTGTATTTTACTCACTGCGGAGAAGCTGTACAGGTGGTTACTTACGTTTCACAAGTAGAAAGTGGCGCAATTCCTCATGGTCCGTGAATTCTCGAGAAGTCGGTATTGTTGGACCAAAGTAGGGCACTGACTCTTCAGAGAATACCGATAGTCTGAAACATTTTGTCACGCTAATTCAAAACAATGCTAAAATTCGCATTGTGCCATATGAAAGATGAGTGGCGCCACTAACAGTCTCCCAGAAAAAAGCACAAATATGCATGCCATCACCCCCTATCAATCAAAGAATTAACGAAATTAATATTTCATAATTAGGCAACCACCCTGAAAGAGGAATATATCTTTTGTCTTCGTGATTTAGTGTGAGAAATAATGCATCAAACTCACTCCACTTTTCATAAAAATGTATTTCGTAAAACCAGCTAGTGCTAATTTAATTAAAAAACAATACAAAAATACACCTATAGTAATGTGATGATCGGGTTTAATTTACTTAGGGTGTGTGTAATGTATTCAAAGATCTATTACCACTGAGTAGAACACTTAAGATTTTGTGGCCGACCTTTTACAGGTACAGTTTTGCATGATTAAAGCTACTTCAGTATTCCACTTTAATCCCTGCTTCCAGTATGATGGCTGCGTAACCCGAAACGCCGTTAAAGTGGAGATGAGACTGCACGATATATGAAGTGAAAATTTCATATTACGTACCTGTATGCATTCGTGCGTTTATTGTAGGTAATGATGGCGAAAATGTCTGAAACGCGGGAGTTAAGGGGAAAACCAGACACCTTAACAATGATAAATAAAAGCAATAAGAAAAAGCTAGACCTACTTTTCAAAAATTTGGAATTAATAATGCCGATTTCAAAAGATTAAGCTACTTCACCACCGATAACAGGGAAAAATTACGCACATTCAAGAGTGGTGCGCGGTAAACTGTACGGAATTGATTAACATGCTTAAATTGTAGCTTCAGGCGAAATCAAAGACGTTAACATGATCAAGTCTTAGGAAATTAAGGCATCGTTGGCAAAAATACAACTGGAATTAAGAAATAGTGCCCATAGTTAGTCAGAGTGGTTGTATTTTAGTACGCAAATAATTCAATGCAAGAGATAATTTATAATTGCAGTATATTCTAAATGCCGATGGCGAGTGAACTACCTTTAATAAGTAAATTTGAATGTCACCAACAAACGTGAGATTAATGCGAAGGTAACTGCTATGACCCCACTTTAATTCGTCGTAAATACACAATATAAATAATTCCACAAACTAATATGCTTAATGTCTGGACCGGGACGTAACGCCTAATGCTCAATTATGGGACGTGAGCAGAGTCCAACTGGGCGGGCGCACATTTTAATGAGACCGCGTTAAACGAAACCGGCTCTTAAGTGTTGAAGCTCCCAATAACTTTTCTGATTAGTGCGTAAGACAAATTACAACTAAGCTAGTTAGTATTATCAAAGGATACGAGTAAAGTGTGTTTTCATCATGGAAGGTTTCCATAACAATGGCTTTTCCACATCGCTTGCGTCATAAAATATGATATTCACGATGTCATTCCCGATGTGACGTTTTCTTTCAATCTAAATAAATAAAAAAATCACAGAAAGAGGTCAATGGCTCTGATGCGTTCATGGAAGCCAACACCTACAGCTTACCAATAGCCTATATTAATTAAGTGGGTACAATTGTTAAATTGAAGCAGCGTAATAGGTTTAAATGTCAGATAATCATTTTTATATCACAAAAAATTATGAATAACATTCCACTTGAGTACTTTCGGGACCCAAGAAATCATAAACAATATAAAAAAATTAAGAATTTTGCATCTACACTAGTCTCAAATCTTTTAATAAACTGGAACACATTAAACAAAACTCAACCCGATAATTCGTAAGCTAAGAATGGATTTACGGTGGCATTACAGGGGTCAATCTAAGAAATAATATCTTCCCCAATTTGTTCTATATTGCTTTTGTATCACTTATTAGGCAGCAAATGCTTGACATATGGTCGGAGGCATCTGCGATTACGCACTATTAAATAACTGTGAATAACAGTAAGAACTGACCTGTTGACGATTGTCCGTTGAAATAGGAAGTAAAGTGGAAACATGAAACATTATTTCATGGCCTTCATATATCGTGTATATTGACTCAGTGCCAGTTGTTTCGGCTAAAGTTAGAAATGGCGGCAAATAATGGATTTTTGGATTATTTGTGAAAATTTATGGATTGAACGTAAAAAATAAATGATTTTTCGATTACTCAATGAATCCAAATTGAAAAAAACTCTGTGATCTTCATAAAGCATGACAGACACAGCCCATTCGATTGCGATTACCCAGGTAAACCTCTTAGCACCTGTTCACGTGTTGGCCAGTGTTGTGCTGCTGAAGGTGATTACAGTATAAAGTCAATTTCTCGATCAGACTACCGCATTTTCTGCATTCGGCCACTGTTGTTAACACCTTGCCTCAGTGACTCGACAAACAGTAACAGCCCTCCCTTCTGTATGGGTCGTTTGTTAACCACAACAGACCCAACAACACCACTATTGGGCAAATTAATGCAGGCTTAAAAGTTTCGATTGAATGAATGCTTAGTACTAAATTGGGGTTCTCACAAAGATTAAAAATGAGTTTTAATTGTAGAGAACCAAATTTGTCTTTTTATATGGCTTTACAGGACAGAAGGTTGTCTTCAGCTATGAAAGTGTTAAGGGGATAGGGTAATTTTTTTAGGAGTAACATTCAACTCCGTAGGAGAATCAGTACAAAGCTATCTGAACTGAAGCGGTTCTACAAATTCAAACTGGCGTAAATGAGGAACGATTACAACACTAGGAAAAAGCAATTCATCATTTATTTCTTTATTAAAACGTATTATGATTTTGCAGATTGGTGCTTTCTTGATGAATTTAAACGCATTTTTACTGAAGGTAGCAATCTACGTTTCAGGGCTAAAATTATTTCCAGACTCATAACATTCACTGTCAATCACCCTCAATTTTGAAATAGGAATACTCTCAGGCAAGATCATCCGGGGTTTTAAGCGTCTAATAAATTACTAGTGTATACTGGAAAGGGAAGAGTCAGTTACTAACAAATTACCGTGCGATCTAAACATCCATAAAATGGCCTCTCCAGTAATCTGCCAAAAGTGATATTTAGGCAATATGATTTGCTAGTTAGATAATACAGTTGGCGCCCATCACAAAATTAGGGATCCTTTGCATAAAATTGCACCCCAATCTATTTTGATGACAAGTAATATATGTATTATCGGGAAAATTGCCTGACAAGGTTAATTACTCGAGGTAAATTAGGCATTTTTAACCATGAAGACATGAAACCATACATGTTACGTCAATACGGCATGCAACCCAGCGCTGCTCAAGGACGCGCGGAAAATAACAGCCTAAATCGTAAAGGCAGTTTGACAGTTATCTGTTACAAAATCAGGGGCTGGCGAGCTTGATTTTGAAGAAATGATGATAGTGAAACTCATGACAGGCCTCACTGGTAAAACTGGCAAAGGGGGTTTCAAATTCAGTATAACGAACAAACTCACTTTTTGCATCAAGGCCACCCTTGAAGCGATCCCAGTTCTTCAAAGCTATTCTATCCCCAAGAAGTCTCAGGAATGCCTGATACTGTGGACTTCCCTCTTCTAAAAGACCAGTCAACCGAATTAATTGGAATAAAAAATAGAGAAAAAAGGAATTCATTTAGGTTTTGACGAATTTAAACCGATTAAATCAGTTCCATACGTAAAGCACAACATTCCTAGATTTCTTTATTTGTTCAAATAAGAGCAGAGTTTCAAGTTTGACCTCGCATTGAAGTAACAAGAGCGTCAATTAAGAATCATCGAACAATAACTTCCTGCCATAATTTGCCTATAAGTGTTATACTACACCTTCCAGAACCTTCAGTAGAGAATAATGTATTAACATATGTAGACTGACATGACCCGTTCCAGTCCATACATGAAACGTGTTCTTACCATTATTGTACATCTCCTCATCTAATGTTTGTCCCTCTTTACAATACAAAACTCCGAATTTGAAATTTACTGATCCCTAAAAAGGAATGAGCTGTAAATGGTGCCAGCATACCTCCTGTTCCTCTAGAGTAAGAACCTCTTTCTGCACTTCATGGTGGAGGATTTCTTTCAGGCCTTTTTCAAGTCTGTAGATGTCAAAGAGACTAATGTATTAGATTAAGAAACGGAAAGTAGAAAAAGTACCAAAGGATCTTCTTGGGCGAAACTGAACTTGCGAAACTGTTGGAAATGCAAAGCTTTTGGCTTCCCTGCAACCAAGGCGATAAATAAATGCAGAAGTGAAAAGTGACTATCTTACAAACTTTGTCCACAATATTGCGCGATACTGACGAAGGCCCTCAGCTTCAAATTCCGATTTTACTATCGCCAAAAGTAGTGGATCTTTCTCCGATATGTTACCGCAGTAAATGTGGTGAGCTGATATCGTATGAAATCAAAAAGTTTGTAGAAAAAATAGGGATGTATGAAATTAATAAAAAGCCTTATAGGGAATCACCTTTTCCCAGGAAATATTTGAAGTACCACCTTGTCTCTCGTTCTGGATTTTCGAGGTGGACAGGTCCACCACTAGCCAACGTATTCTTTTTTCTCAGCATGCGCAGCATGTGAATGGGTGGAGAGAAGATCGGCTCTACGCCCGTGATGCCCTCGTTGGGCGCCGAGGAGCTGTGTAGCTTCCTGAGTGCGGGGGATGGCGTGGCAGCGTTTTGCGCTCCACCGCTGGAGAGGAGGTTGATGCTCGGGCAGCTCTCCTGGAGGGTAGAACAATTCAATAAAAAGCCCCTAGAGTCGACAGTTGCGGGACCAGAGAAGAACCATTGGGTCGGACGCCAGGAGGAGGAAGAAGTTGATGGGACATCAATACTCGCATTATGACCAGGAGCAGAAGCCGTCGGCGGAAGAAATATGTGAACCCCGGGCTCGAGGCGGAAGCGGCCGGCGTTGTTACGGTAGATATACGCCATTCACGGGCATTCAGATAACATGCCCTTAGATTGCAATTCGGATCTTTCCAACATAGGATGTGCCACTGAAATAGGCGATAGAGACACTACAACTCGCCATTATACGCTTTAAGAACGAGGCTTTGATGATACAGAAAATACTATGTCTGCACAAAACATCTTAAACCATGAACGAGATACACAATTCCGGACTTCGCATATTATATTGGCTGTTTGATCGAAACAAACTAAGGATTATGCTTTTTTACATTAACAATATCCATCAAAACCACGATTGTCACTGACTTCTCAATCGATGATTTGTTTATGACTATCATCATGTCCTCAAAAATAGCCGTCAGTAGTCTTTAATCAACACCTTTCCGTTCATAAGTTTTTACCAAAATCCGACTGTTCCATAAGCGCGTTGCAAACATAGTCGCAAACTACAAGTCTACTGCAGGATAGTTACACCACGTTCGAACCTCATTATTAGGAACCATTAAATACTTTTACTATTGCATTAATATATTTAAAAGAAATCAAATGCATGCTGCCCCATCACAAATTCCGTAATTCCAAAGGAGTTTGCAAATTCAAAATGATCAATAACTTAGAGACGTTAAGTTTACAGATGATTTATTTAACATGGAACCTTGAAAAAAGGGGGTGGCATTGTTTAAGGGTCAGCCAGCATTCATGTATGGCTGCATAAAGATATTTAAGGTCAACTTTATTATTTTTGTAAGTAATTTAGGCTGTTCGACATCCTCTCCTGCCTTAAAATAAACATGCACTGATGCAGTATGTACGTGGTAGCAACGGATGAAGGCAATGTAAAAATGCAAAAGTCTTAAAAACCCGACACCGCCATGGTATAATCAAGGCAGGATTTACGCTGAAAAAGCACTACATAGCCTCAGTTCCTGGCACACCTAACGCATACGAAGTTACCTTCGCCAAAAGAGAAAAATTGAAAGCTGGATTATAAAAATGTGCTTTGTTGTAAAACGTGATGTAAAATAAGTGAAGTTTTGACGCACATGACGAGATCAAGAGGAAACCCAAAGACGCATCTAATTTTAAGAGAAAACCATATACACCGCGAAAGTATTTGCGGTGATGACTATTTCAAAGCAAATAAGGCTTACTCTTGTGCAAAATCCACTGAAATCCACTATTACAAAAAAGCAAACTGTTATGCGCTTCGCTTGAAGGGATATTCTCCGCGGGCATAGAAGTCTGGTTGCATTCCCACCAATCTGTCTTTTTTTGCGCCATGGCGATTGGCCGAACCAGCCCTCATGTTCACGCGGCGAACATCGATCGACTTGGGAGCGAAAATCCTGGCAACCAATCAGAAATCCACGCTTAAGAGTAGGCGGGTGTTTGAAAACGCATTGAAGCATGCGCAAGACGGCGGTGCTTAAAAGTCGACAATTGAAACCCTCATTTTCCCTAAAGAATCTGTGTGGATTAGTGATTTGCCCAAATCCCACTGTAAATGTATAAGACTCGACTAGAGCACGACACAATGTATGCGTTATAAATCAAGTTACATGAGTCTTTCTAGAAGCTCAACTCTCCGTGATAAAGTAGGCGAAAAATAAGTAAAGTATATTTACTCTATAGACTCCGCTTTCACGGTCAGTTAGTCATTCATCTAGATGTTTAGAAGAGAACACCAAATGTGACCTGCCGTCCCCTGTCTCTTTAGTAAATTCGTTCCCACTTTCACTGTCAGAAGGCGTAGCCAGCTACTCCATCCTACAGCGCAGCGGATCATGAGTAAAAATATCACGGGTAATTTTCTATGGAGATATGGGGTAAAAATTAATATCCTCCACACAGTACTCATCGGCTGAGCTCTGCTGGGTGGGCTACACTCTGCCCTTTCGTGAATCAGTTCAAAGTAAGCCACCAGCTATTAGACGCAGCTTTTTCCGTGAATAGGAGGTTTTATGCTCTGGTAGGGTTCCCAAGAAAATGAAAGAGCCGATTGGATTACCGTAGTGGTGGTAACGTGGGATTTTTAAATCCTATAGACAATGTATTAGGCCCTAGTGATACATCTCTAAAAGACAGTCTGTTTCAGGTAGTTGTGATTAGTTCGAGGAAGTAATGATTGGAGAAGTTGATGAAGTGCCTCAGGCAAGATATTTTAAACACCCCTGTGATGACTGGTAAATGCGTGTATTCACTACTTCATTTTCTACCAAGACTATGGAAATGCCTAATTTGAGATTGAAGCACTGTTTAGTTGTGAGCAGTGGATAGAGTAAACAAGCTGCAACGCTTCGCGACACAGTTGACTTTAAAATACTCACTAACAGTAGTATCAGCGTAGCCCCTTGTAGGATACCCTCAGTCTGAAGTACAATTTACACTTAAAATGATTCCTCTCACTAATAGATTTTTAAACTGGAATATTGAGAAGATTATGCTTTATCGTTGGGACAGTCATAAAATCAAATCCACGTGGTAAAGCACGATATAGTTTAAACAGGCCACACGTATTTTAGGGAGAAATGCAAACTAAGAGTTTCCTTCTTACGACATTTCTTGAGGTAGCAATGGATCACTACAATGATTTGAGTACTTACCGACTGATCACACAAACCAATAAATAGTTGATGTTTTTGACATCTTTAAAGATTTAAAATAAATCTAATTGGCTGTTGCAGTCACCACTGTACCACTGTAATACTAAGTTAGTAATTGCTCAGTCATTGGTGAAGAATAAACTCAAAGCGCAAGCATTAAGTCTTTGCCGCTTCCACAACACCATTATTACTTTATGCTACGATGCTTATTGAAGTTAAACACCTGGACTCCACAATACTCTCCTTAAAAGCCGATGAGGAATTTACTGTAGAGAACTTGAAACATGTATTGAGTCAGAATATACATGTACCTGCATCCAATTTAACCTTGGCAAGCAATGGTTCTTTGCTTGAAGATGAACACCGCTTCTCTGAGTATTTCGCAGGGGACATATGCAACGTTCTTTTGTTTTTGCGTAAGGGAGAGCAGATACGGACCAACATTGAAGTTGACTTTGGCCATGGAAAGGTTTTATTTATCCCCGCTTGCATGAATTGGACTGTGGGCGAACTGAAGCAAAAGGTACAAAAGGCGATCAAAGATGAGCACTTGGATGAGACCAAGATTTTTACGTTTGCTCATTATATCATGGAAGATGACCGTAGACTTAAAGAATACAAACTTAAAGAAGGTTCAAAAATAACTGTATTTACCTATCTTAACCTGAAGTCCACGAATACTATAAATGGGGAAGCTTCATCAGTTAAAAGTGGGGCAAAGGGTTCCCATCTTATCGTTTCCCAACAGCAACTTTCTCAACAATCATCTACCTCACGGAAATTTGGAGACCTGGAAAGCTTTCCCAAATATCAGGTGTTAGAAAGTCCTGTTGATGACATAATCAAGTCCTCCTTATCCCGTGCCACCCCACTGCCCCCTACTCCATCCCCTCCCCCCCTTTTCGGAGCCATCAAAGGTGGAACCAGTAGAAAATCCAAAAATCCCCATCGTCCCACCTACTGATTCATATGTTTCACCACAAATGGCAGAACAAAGTTCTTTATGGAATCCAACGGCAAATCTCACTGACCATCAGTGGCAAAAAAGCTCATCAAATCTAAGAAATGTTCCCGAGTCTTCAGAATTTTGGCCCGCTTCGGTGGAGCCCAAAACAATTGTAATACCTGGAAGGTTTCGACAGCGCCAGACGCAACCCATATTCAACAACCAATTCCATTCTGGAACAGGGATATCAGAGCGCAGCAAAAGTGCCGATAAGATGGATGTCATTTTCACCGATGGAACCAGGAAGATGGCTGTAGAATTGCCAATAACAGCTACGGTTTTAGAAGGCTTGGAAGCCGTGAAGACAAGAATTTCCGATAGTGATAAGGACAGACTTCGATTGTTCAAGGGGTATGTGCAAATGGAAGCCTATCATCTTCTTAGCCAATATGGAGTCGTGCATGGTAGCACAGTAGTATTCAAAAAACCTGGTCCAGTTCGGAAATTTTAGTGACAATATATTAAATCCTGCCCTCAGTTTACATTTTTTGAACTTGGGTCGGTTTCTCAAATCATTTGCCCAACGTCCTACAAATCTTATAAGAGCAGTCACTCGCTGGGTAATGTTCTCAAGCTAGCTCTATTATTTACGTAAGAGGTATGAGCCCTACATGCAATAATATAATTACAACCAATAGGGCGAGCAATCGAGAAAATGGATTTAATAAAATGGGTGCTATTTTACATACGCATATTAAGATGGATGTATCCAAACCTTAAATGTCATTCTGACTTAGCTTATCGCGTATTTTACTAAAAACTGGAAGTAAATGAAACTCCTATTGAAAGAATATTTATCGTAAATAGATTTGCAGCATAATTCAGTCTGACCAACCCACAATCATGTCGAACACACATTACTTCATTGACGATTACCCTAAACAATGATAGCATTCACTGCTTCACATATCCCACATCTGGAAAAGCCGGTGAGAGACTGACCTGCATAATTAAATTAGTACGTCTTTAAGAGCTGCAGCTAGATCTGATGCATGCAATATCGCAGCATTCTGTGAAAACGACTGATAGTATTTTATTTCTTTTGAAATCTCGTCTAATGTAAATTGTGTAGCCATCACAATTCGATAAATTTATATTAAATGAACTCTTAAATTCATTTCGCTATGTGTTGACTCACGCTTATTGCCCATAAAGGATTCTGAATTCGCATGCAGTACACTCAATGGACGTTGTCTTGAACCCTCCATATATGGACTGTGTGGGGCTCGTAAGGAAGAAGCGTAGAAAAAAATAGCACCAGAGTAAATCCTTGCACAGCAGCAATAGAAAGGTCTTAAAGACTACTTTTCTATTTCTGCCTGCTCCAAGTTGTTTTAAATGCAAATAACATAAAGTACTTTCCCAATTTTACAGTTGATTGTCAAAACACTAGTAAAAAAACTCAGAAAATCAAACATTTGTCTGACCTCCAACACTTTAACTGTCTCATTTAAAGGTTCATTGATAGTTCGCTGTCACCGCTCCCCCGACTGGTTAAAAAATACACGAAATTGCGCAGTGCTGCACTATAGCTTAAGCATTGTTGTTATCCAACTGAAAATACATACTTTGAAGAAGCTGGAGGTGATCAGCTAAACAGGCTATACAGACTCTATGTAAGAATTCCAAAATGAGTAAAAAGCAGATTTTTTAGTAAATAGTGGTAACCGCGATGTTGAGGCAAGTGCTGCTGAATTCTACAAAGAACAGTTATTCCTGTGGTAAAAGGGCGGCAATATTTCTGGTTATTGTCTCCCAATATCACGTTGAATACCGTGGTGGTTTCGGCCAAGTGCACTCACGTGTAAACAAAATGGAGCTGCCACACAGAGTGTCAAGAGAATAAATGATCCATCTGATTGGCCAATAATGTAGATGAATTACTAAATGATATACAACTTTCCCACTTAAACGTGAAGGAATGTACACTTCTTTAAGAGTACAAAAAAATTGATTAATTCAAGTCACATGTTTAATAACCTGTCACTGAAAAAAAACGGCTGTGCAGGAACCGTCAATCAAGCGAAGTAGATCAGCGTCTGATAGTTTGCATATGAAAGTGGGTGCTTTGCAAAACCTTACTCAACCATAAATCGCCTAGAATTTGTTCGAAAAGCATGACTTGAAACAGCATGAGAATTGTAAATAAGAAATGATCACTTGATTAAATGAGTTAGTAGGTATTGTTCAATTTACTTAATCATGATTTATTCTGGAATTCTGAGTACGTAATGCGTTGAAGGTTTTGTATAACGCATGCAGAACCTCTTTTCTAAAATACGGTAATTTTATTGAGTACTTTTTGAGGTAGATGGATAAAGACTGATTGTGGTAAAAAGGGAAATCGGTGTTGACATCCACGTCAGTACCTGGGCTTGTCAAATCGCCACAGATATGTAAGGGAGGGAAAAAAGCTGCAAAACTGTTTCTTTTCCATGTTAGAAAAGCAAAAAATTAGGGAGTTTATTTGAATCGAGATGTAGTCATTCCTTTGGGTGGTTGGCCCTACATGAATAATTTCACTCACTTGATGAAGTAGACTAGTATAAACATTGATGAATTACAAGTCTAGAATCTAGAAATCTGTTTTAAATTGCACGCACCTCTTGAGGGGAATTTTTAAAAGTAGTTAGTCTAGATTGGCCATCCAAAATACTGCGTATCCAACGCGATTCAAGTCTGGTCCACAATCAATTCTAGTTTAAAATTGCAGACTTAGAAATTGAAATATCTTTACTCTGAGATAACAGACCTGGAATGGACAAGCGTCCTGCACCATCTGGATTCATCAGTGAGAAGCGGGAGAGATCAACCATAACATAGACATCAAAGACCAAAGTCCAATAAATCGGAATTCTCGTTATTTACAAGGATGTTTAGTGCTTCACTCAATTTCCTAAGCTTCGATGAAGTTTGAGAAAATAATGAGTAAGGTTCACAATTTTATCGCACAACATAGTGTGGGCAAAATCTATGCCGCAAGCCCCGCCTAGATGCTAAGTTTTTCACCCATCATAGGCGGTACCTTAACGCCCTTAATAGTTAAAAGAACCTTTACGATTTTAAATGTGCCTTTGATGAAACCAAACAATGTTTTTCCTACTAAATCATTCGGCACGAAATTTCAGTCGAAGTGTGTTTGTACAGAGGTTCCCATAAGTACTCCTGAAATATTGCACACACAGCCTCGAATTACAGGAGAATTACTCAGATTTCTGTCTTTTCAAAGGGCTATTCCACTTTACTGGTTAAATATTGTAGTGTAAAGAGCTGGTCAGCATCAATTTACATCCTATAGTGCCTTATGTTCGCATACAAAAAAGCTGTACTGTGCGAGTTAAGTAACACTTATATTTAAGCAGCTTTTGACAGTTGTAACTGGATTCGGGGCGAAGTTAGTGAGACCTTTATTTAACTGTAACTTCACATAACTGTTATGATTTGCATCTTCCATATGTTTGTCTTCCTAAACTACTCTAACTAACTGAATAAAAGGCTAATGCACTTCCAGCAATAGCTCCCACTTCTTAAAAGTTTGCAGTTACAGGAATGTAAAATGATTTTTTTTAAATTGATGAGCAATAAATTAATTCTCAACAAGAAGGAAGGTTTTGAGAAGATAGTTTTCTGATAAGAAGCAAACACATAATTTGAGGTTGACAAGTCAATGCAGTATTTTCAAATATCGAAATCAAATTTCAATCCTTCGCATTTGATAAATAACCTAAAAATGTTCGAGCGAAATGAGTCACAAACGGGTCAAATCGGTACCGTGAATATGCTGCAGCACATGAAACCGAAAATAAACAAATGAGCTACTTCTACGCAATGCAACTTTTTAACAACAACAATCGGGACGAAACTATTCCGTTTTCCGCGCATACTTTCGGCTAGTCTTGGGCTCTTGGCAAAAGCGAGTAGTCTCTTGATTTGACGACTCGTCCTATAGTGTTTTCACCGAATTTTTCCCGTAACAGACGGTGGGAATTTAAAGTGTGCTGTGACATAAACGGACAGTTCCCAAACAAATTTAAAGGGAGCTGACCCTTCTAGATGACCATTAAAACTTGGGTATCATAATAATTTAACGAGCAGTATTTTGCAGAAAGCAATCAAGCCGTGAAGTGCTTTGATAAAATAAAACCACAATTAATAGTCATTTGTTGAAAAATGAGAGTTGGACTCTATCTCTACATAATCATGCATAAAGGTAGAGCATTGTAGAATTTAACAAATTAATTAAGTGACTCGACAAGCAGCAAACTCTTACAGTATCATAGGTAATCTGATACAAACGCAAAGAAGAGACCTGCTAATACACACTTAGGATGAACGTATATTGACACTGATTCCTATTAATCATGTCTCTCACGCAGTCAGATGCTGCCCAAACCGTTAGCAGGGCTAACATGAGAGCCCTACACTTTTTAAATGCTCTGCTTCAATTAAACGAAGTTGTTTTGCATCTTATACCCATATTAGCTTATGAGGTTGTACGATCAAGGCCATCTGCAGCCATGAAAGAAAATAGTTTGCGGACCAAGAAAATCCTTTTAAATGGAAATCAAACGTGCTTACTTCCATTTTAACCAAAATATGGCGATTAAAATCTCACAGGTTCTTTACATCAGCTTAAAGCTGATTGAGGGTCAGAGTGCTTCGGTTAATGCGATCCCTACCTACAGTAGATACTTCCTAGAAGAACATTTTCTGTGAGTAACCACACGATTCTTGATGAAGGAATTGTAACAATAGCTTGGCGGTAAAAATAATATTTTCTTCACTGCTTTAAACGTCTGCATTTTCCACTGACTGACAATAACACTTTGTGTTAATATGCAATTAGGCGATCGAGAGAGGACATTTTTAAACAAATCAGTCTGGCTGAAATACAGTGAAAAATTTCTTAGCAAGAACTGAAACTCAGTGAATTTGATGTAAACAATGATTATGGGATTAGTGTTAACTTAAAAGGTCTGACAGAGGCGAATATGCCTTCCTTTCCAAAAACTGGGTTGGAATTACGAAACAAATTTATTGGATGAAGCAGATGTCGACGACATCTGTTTGCAAGTAAAAGGAAACCATCAGCGAGAGTAAATACCAAATTACAAAAAAGTGTTGACATATTTGGAAAGAATAAAATGGGGACTTAAAGGCTAAACTATGTGATGAAAATCAGTATCAGCATATGACTTCTCAAGAACTTTCTCCATAAATCTAAAGCTCTTCGAAAGCAGATGGTACTGGTTTGGCGACTTTTGAAAGTCGTCAACCGAATGAATTTGCTCCAAATCATAAGGGCAATCCTACTTATATAAGAAATCTTATGCATTTGTACGCGGATAACAGCATCCTTCAATGGCGAATGGTGAAAACAATTACTCATTTTGAAACGTTGATTAATTCAGGAATGATGAGTGAAAACAAACCTACTTTCGATGAAACTAAAGAGGTGTTAGTTTACAATACCGAAGATGTTAATTAGGATATGATCCTCCACAGGAAGCCTAAACCCGATAGGCCCATGAGAAGAAATAATGGTATAGTGAAATATAAAGGCTTTCATGTACAAACATAAAATATTCGTAAAAGAACATTTTACTGTTTGACAGAAAAGGGTGTCATTATTCCTCCCTCCATAGGTCTCTCTTAATCATCAGTAAAGCTGTTTTCTAACTAGGTTGCCAAAGAAGGAATTTCTTGACACATACTACAGTTAGGGCTCAGAGAAGTGCGCTTTTCCCAAACACAAAGTATCATGGAGACGTAGAAAACTGATCTAAAGAATAGCAATATTTTGTCGGTCCTAATGTTCTGGTGTACGATAAAGTGTACACCAATTTCACTAGGATGTTTGAAATGTAACTGAAACTCGTTAGCACATTGGCGTACCTGTTTGTGATTTTGCCTTATTTCTCACCAATTTCGTTTGATTCAGCAATTTGGATTTTACCACAATATTCTGAATGTGGAAATGTAATAAATAAGGAGCACCAGTTTAGTGATCATCATTGGGTAACAAAAGTGCTGCATTTAAAATTAAACAAATATAAATATACCATAAGGAGAGAAGTAACCAGTTTTAAAACGAAATTAAATCTATCAAATCGAAGAAGCCAGCGGACAGTGATCGACATTAAGGGTTCTTACCTGGTTTATGTAAACCGTTACTCTATTTTGATTGACTTTCGAAAGCATAATCGTCACTTGCACTTGAGGTTTTAAGCGTTTTAATGCTTCAAAAAGGCAGTCATAAGTTTAGAAAGAAATAAGCAAAAAAATAATGAAATTGATTTAAAGTAATGCGACTTTTTGAATCCCGATTTCCCTGGCATGTTGCCGCAACTAGTTTCTTGACTGGGGCATTTAAGAGAGAGTTTTGAAGCATATAGTCGAATGCTTTTAACGACATTTTTGCTTAAGAAAATGGCAGATAGCATAAAATTTGGCAGCATACAGCAAGTGTGATTGCATTAATGCGTCAGAAGTAAGAGGAAAGACCAAATTAAAAAGCACAATGATGCAAATTTAATACGTTGTTTAACTCACTGTTATGGCAAAGGGGCCAATTAGTTGCTCCTTCATTATATCTTCGCCAAATGGGCCATGCCAGTAGCCCCAAGCCCTACTGTATGTAGGTTATGCTTATATGTATATTCTGCCCGCGTATTATGTCTTCTTGCGTATTCAGGGAAGTGTCGGGACGTTAAGTAGCATCCAAAATCGTTTAAATAAGGAGCAAGGAACTTTGTAAACCGGTCATAAACATATTCACTACTTTATCTAGACGCAATACAAACAAAATACGAAGACTTTTAAATTTAAGTGGACAAAAAATTTGCTGATCATACAATAGGAATCTGGTGTCACATTTTGGTGTGTAGGGTAAAACATTTATTCCGTTGATTTACAGAACGAAATTTAAAGCCAAATTCACCAAAAAGTGACTTACGTCGAAGGAAATGTCAATACTTACATTTGCATACTGAGACCTTAATGCTGGTGTGCAAGGCTGATTGTTTTAAGAATATATAAAGAAGTGAGGATTCTAGTAGGTCACTTAAGTGAACGATTAAATGAGATATTTTAACCTTCCTGTGTAAAATGAATTTTACTGCATAAGCAACGTGATTAGCTAAAAAGTCAAGGTGCAAAGTCCTAGAATATCAGAAAGTCGTCGATTTAAACCATGGATAAGTGGCCACCTAAAAAAACTGGAATATTCAAATTAATAGTAATTTTGAAGTCGTAGCTTGGGTTGTCAAATTTTAGCCCTCTTTTTATTCTCAGCTTAAACTATATTAATTCCCATTCAACAGGGTAAAAGAATTTTAAAAGCGAAAACAACCGAATGAGAGGTAAGTTCTAAGTGGTGTTTGTAAGATGGGATTTCTGGCGTTACTTAATGGACTGTTTCGGAGAAATGCGCAACATTCTCCAGCAGATACTAGTTAACTTGAGACAAACTCTCTCACTAGACAACCATATGGACTCCGCATGCAGTTTGAAATACCCGCTGATCTGATAGGATGCGGAAAGTTGAACATCATGCAACCTCCGAAGAATGAGAAATATCCCTTGAAAGTGGATACCTTGTATGAAAACAAAATGGGAGATACAATTATTTTTCAGTGCCTTCTGGGTAGGGTAATAGCAGCCAAATTTCGCTTTAGTGGTCTGTTTTCCAGAAGCAGAAAACCCGGTTTCTAGAGATACCTTCACATAACAAATTAATTATTGGGATCCATAAACAATGGACCATACTGACTTGAGCAATAATAGATATCTTAAAGAAATTTCAAATGAACGGGGAATTTAAATCACAAAATACTATAAGCAAGAGTCCAAAGATGGTAAGATAATACGAAATCAAGAACTAATGCCGCATTTGATAGTGATGAATTCAGATAGCCCCATCGTAATAAAAACCTAGAATTTTGGCTATTCTTTCACTAAGTTATTATATGCACATTTGACTTCTGAAACTGCAGCTGCATGAGAACGAATTTCCTAAAAAAATATATAATCGGCCGGTTTTAAGTAACATATTGTTCTCAAATTAAATTACCCGGAATTCGAAACAAACTGTTTTTGGATAAATTTAAAGCGCTAATTATGTGCTCTGTTAAATACATACTGTACTCTGCATGAAAAACTACATTTAAAAATGGTTGTGAATAATTCACTACCCATTCAAAATTTAACCTTATTCTAAAAAATCTAAGAGGACTTCACTGTTTATCAAAATGTGTAACATTAAAAAAGAATAATCTCAGACACAACTTCAGCAGATTGAAGTAGGTTGCAAATGGAAGTAATAATGCTTGCTAAAAAACCATAGTGGCTTCATTTTCCCATTTTTCAACCAAAATCGAACCTAGGCTTATATGTTTCAGTTGTGCCATAATGCAGCACATTTAAAATGGTAGAGCAAAACACATGCATAGTAGATTGGAAAGGTAGTTTTGTAAATAGCTTGCATTTTGCCAAACAATAAACTATGATTAGTGTAGAGGGCTAAATAATGCCATAATCACTTTAGATTTCGCCAAATTTCTCACATTACTGCAAAGTTTAATCTACCAAGGAAAATCAACAAACAATTAGAAAATTCACCTAAGGTAACAGCTCCTGGCACCCACTTTGAAGGAAAATTAGCGTACGGATGAGTACCGTGTTCGTGGTAGTTGCTGATAAGCAAGGGTTGGCTCCGCAACTTAAACTTATACAATGTCTAACCTTTATTAAATTGCTGGTTTACTTTTCAGCATGGCGTAATGGAAAACAAAGGCCTCTGTAAGCTGCGACCAACTTTGTCGGAAGACTAATCCATTAAACATGTTCGTAGCATCTAGTGCATGAGTAGGAACATCTGCGGTTAAAGCTTACAAACGTGAGCAATTATTTATTCGAAAGTAAACAATAGAGTGGTGGTTAATAAGTCTTGTTTACTGTACAGTTAGTATTAATTACCTGAAAAGCTTGCAAAAAAAATATCGCACAATTTAACTAGGAAGAAAGTTTTATGAAGTTTATCGGAAATAAAGTATTCTCTCTCTTGTAGTATTTATAAGAATTAACAACTAAAAAAATAAAGTTACTTATAGTTCTCTGGCACAAATCCAAAATAGGGGAAATAAAATTTGAAAAGCTGTCATTTTAATTATACTTACCTTTACTACACTAAGGCTGAGTTTTTAGCATTCTTAACTTTAGGCAATATTGTACCATATTTGCACACATGGCCGTATTATTGTAGAAATGTTACCATGGTTAGATTCCTATATCATAATTTTTAATATAATCGGCAAACAGTCCCCATCCAAACTTCCCAAACAAAAAACTGCTAACAATAATGCAGTGTATTTATAAATAATTTAGGATTGAGGAAAGCAGGATCCGGGAATGGAGGTGCA
This sequence comes from Echinococcus granulosus, assembly GCF_000524195.1. Taxonomy (NCBI): domain Eukaryota; kingdom Metazoa; phylum Platyhelminthes; class Cestoda; order Cyclophyllidea; family Taeniidae; genus Echinococcus; species Echinococcus granulosus. The sequence continues at coordinate 1,351,749 of NW_020170381.1, read as the reverse complement.
TATCATTGTCGATGATTCGGTTTCTTCGGACCAACCGAAGTGAAGAAAATTTCTTTACCTGGCGTGTTCTTGGTAAGGCCGAGACCCAAAAGGAAGCGCTTTTGAAGTTGGGCGTACTGTTGGTCGAAATCATCAAAGTAATCATCATAAGTATCGAGACTATCATAGACGCTCCAGTGAGGGTAGGCGCCAGTTGATGCAATCAGTATCATTGCCACAAACGCTAAGAAAATGGGGCTAAGCGAGTTCATTTGATTAAACCGTAAGGGGCTGTAGGCAGTCTAGAGAAAAATGTCAGGTATTCAAACGAAGTAAGTAAAAGGATTATTTTATTCGTCGATACAGCCTGCCATGGAAGTGACGAATAAAAATCTTGCACCATTTTGCACCAAGCAAGTCTCCATAATGCAGCGTTTTAGCTATTACCGACCAAACTAAAGCACCCTTTCTTTGCCATTATACTACACATTCAGTTGCTCATTAGTTAAACCATCACTCACGCTTACTATAAGTTCAACCAATTGATGCACTGCTCTATTATAGAGAAAATAGTGACTTCAACCCTAAGGAGTAAAACAATTATCACGAATACCACAGCAAAAGAATTGTGATTTCCACAAGAAAATGTCAACATCTACTAATGATGTCCTATCAGAACCGAACTTGCTTAAAATGATTAAACGAATGCGTTTTAGAAGACATGATGGGGAAGTGTTTCCTTTACCTTAGTGCTCCACTGTTTCAAATCAACTTTACTTACCACAGAGACGTTTTATTTGACAATAATATGTGTTTCCTTTAGGGCATTATTTATACTAAAAAATTTAAGGGAAAACCAATAGGACGGATAGTATGTGCCCTGCCAATCCTTTTAAGGGGATTGATCTTTCCGGAATGGCTGGCGCGAAGACATAAATAGGTCAAAAGCAAACACTTGGTGTTTTTAGCTTTCTTCCTTATAACCTATTGCAGGGAAAAGCAGCATTGGAACAGTTTTAAATTTTAATGTTTAATGTAAAATGGTAAAATTAAACGAAAAATGCTCTATACTTTTAACAGATTGATATTCACGTGCATTTAACCAACAATAAAGGTGGTGAAAAATGTAAGGCCGTCATTTCCTGAAATAATGACTTTTATACAAATGGTTTACAAAATGAACATATTTGTCTGCAAACAATTTTCCTGAGAACTAGGGGTAAGATTATTCAAGATCTTGTATATCAATTGGCTTGCTTAAAACACTTCATCTGTTCTTCACTTGGAATAAGAATAAACTCAGGGTTGAGTTATGTTTCGCAAAACTTTAAGCGTTCATTAGTTGAGTTTTGAACTTAAATTATTAAAAGGTTGAAAATATGGTAGAGGAGTTTATAATAAAATTTGGAAATTAAGAAGTGTAAGGGGATTTAAATTTGACGACCTCAAGTGTAACATAAAATTACATCACCTCTTGAATGATAGGTGAAGTAAACTTTCACAACAGCGGCAGGTTGTTTTAAATTGGAGACACACAAGTGGGTAATTTCAGCAACAATATTGGCTGCAAATGCATACGCCTGTAATTTGCGGAATTGGGTGTGGAGTTACCACCGCTCTGCGTCGCCTGGACTAAAAACCAAAAGCTGCACCTAAATAATCAAGTAAAGGATTGATTTATTTTACACGTCCCTATATCAAAGATATAAACCTCTAAAATTTGGCAATCCAGAAGGAATAGCATGCAGTAAATGAAACAGTAACCTAATTCTGTTCTCAATATAGTTAAAATCATTAAATAATTGGAAATGGGTTTAAGCTGAAGCAACGAAGTTTTTTACATATATCCAGTGGAATGGTAATCAGTTGGCATAAAAGCCATTCACCTCGTCTGGCTCTCCCTTCTGGAATCAGTTTAGACGAAATCTGTTTAAACACTAAACCCCAGTTAGTAGAAGCACAGTCGCACACAGACCGTGATATGGCCAACTTTTTTGCACTCATTAATTTATGCCAACTATAATGGGATTTTAGCAAGAAAAAATCAGAGCAGAAGATAGCCCATTCATAAACTCAGCTGTCTCAAAATTTTTAACATGTATTCCCTATTGCAAATAGGGAAGTACGATAAACAATCAGGTAGGTGGTTCATGAGTTGACTTAAGCAAAATTGGCAGTGAGGTACATCTCTAATAATGCATATTGAGACCGATCGACCCATTACATTTTACTTTTAAACTATCCTCCTCATTAAATTATTTTGAATGAACATTTAAATAAAGTCACCTATAAATTTTATTTACCCATAGTGCTCACCGGGTGTAGAGCTAAATATTGCCATATTTCCTGACGCATTTACTTCCGACTTAAAATAAACTGTGAATATCAAACATGACATTATAAATAGATATTCGGTAGTAATTAACTCGGCCTAATAACAATGAAATTCTAATCTGCTTGGTAAATAAATAAGGCATTTGGATAAAACGTAAGTATGGGCAACACTCTGCATCACTGAAGTCGATAGAAGCTGATTTTAATTTCCTTAATGAATAACCATATTCTTCGAATCAAAATCAAACCTCAAATGTGTCCCGAATGAGAGTCGGTCTTTGTGAGGTCACGACAACTGACAAAGTAAGACCCTAACTGCACATTAATCTGGTGTTTAGTGAAATACTTTGTTATTTAAAATAAGCAGCTCACAACTTCCTTAACGATAGTTCTCATCGAATGTGTTATAAGCAATATCCATAGAGGATAATGATTTACTGACGTAACATGTAAAACAGTGAGGCTTCGGAGTGTCTATATTATTGTAGAAGATGATAAAAGTTTTTGTTCATCAAGCGACCCTCATTTTACATTTTTTTTTCGCAGAACGTGCACGTATTTCATTCGATTTATTATTTCAGAACTGCAGTTTAATGGCCTTTGCCACAGCGTTCAGTGAGTGACCTCGGGAGGTCACTGAAAATATCAAGGCAGTGCTAATGTTTCACAATTTTTCTTTTAAGTGCTAACGGAACTTTCATTGCTGTTCCATTTTTGGTTGCTCCTACCAGTACACATTCAGTTCGTACACTTTTCTTATTTTGAAACTTTATTTTCGTGATTTTACTTTGCAAAGGCATTTAATTTGAATTAGTTTTTACTATTCTTATATTTTAAATTCTCATCCACTTTTTAATATCAGTTTTGTGACTAAATACATACTTTTATTCTGGCTGTTTATGAATCAAATTATTTGCTGTCATTTGCTGCAGGCTTGCATGCTAAAATATGTGCTTTTCTTGATAAAATATCCTCCAATTTTTGCACCTCGATAAGTATAGAATAGAACTTTTAGACGCACGATCTATCCTGTTTGTGCTTAGTAGCATAAAACCTGTGCATTTTTAAAAATTGAGGGTATATGTCATATAATACGTTTAAATTACATATTGCATATGTGCATTAAACTTGAGTCATTAAGGGGGGTACACGTGAATATCACCTTACTTTGAATGTGCATCATCTAGTAATCACGAAATAATTGAAAGGTTTTACCTAAATTTAGGGCAAACTGAAGAATGCAAACTAAATGATCAACTTTTTAACAGTTTTGAAGAGGGTTTAGCGGAACAAAAAAGATGAAACTATTTGTTCCATGAATAAGATGTCTGAAAGAATAGACTCAGATTATGTCTGGTATCAAGCACTTTTCATAAAAAAACTGAATTTTTGGGCTTTAAGACAAATTATTAACAAAGGAATGACTGAAGATGTTTGATAGGACAGATCCCATCTCTTCAAAATTTTTTGAGATACCACGATTGGTGATGGCGTTTAATAATCGACTGGTGAGATAAAATATGAAATAAAGTAGGTAAAAGGATTGTGTAAAAGTGTCTTTTTCAGTTTAATATTAATCAACGAGCTACTTTTTAGATATGGTTATGAGGGGGTTTTGTTTTCTATTGAATAAAATATATTTTCTTGAATTTCAGTTCAGTTATTGGGACTTAGATTCCGCTATGCATAATTCTATTGTTATTTGCGCTGCAGATTTATGAAAGCATAAAATTATTAATAAAACGTGATGGTGGTAACAAATGCTTTCAGGACTATTTATAACTGTCACGTTGGTAAAATTGTTAAATTTTTTTTCAAAAACATCCTGATCTTTAACAAACGTGGATATTTATTATTTATGACTCGAAAATCGACGCATGAAAATATTCACAACTTAACACATCCATCAACAAAACATTTTTATATTACATTAGATTTGACCATTTGTTTGGATTAAAATCAACTAGCTTGCGTATGAAAATTGTAACTGATTTACTTGGCATTTTAAGGAAAGCGAAAATATGTGACTTAATTTTTTCTACTGTTTGCAATAAGTAGAATTTTGATCTTACAATTTCCTCAATTTTAGCAGATGGTTTACTCTAGTTTTATTAAAACCGACTGAATAGAACCATTGAAATTCAACGAAGCCACTTGTAACATAGCCATGTATTGGTTCGTGAATAGGATGTCATTAATACCAAATTAACATTGCTAGCGTGCATACGTAATCTGAAACAGAAAATACAAGCCTGACTCTCGCCCCAAATGTATACATTAATCCACAAGCATCTTAGCTAGGTCGTTTTTTTAACCCTCAATAAACTATACGTTTATTTTAATCTCATTAAGATCATGAAGAGCTGACTTACCAGTAATGAACCTAGCATATGGCCTTTTACGGCCTTCCCATTATTTGCCAGCCAAATGCCGAGATCTAGTAATAGATAATAAAGAAATATACGCATAATGTTAAATAGGCCTTGCATAATGTGATGTATACATTTTGGGAAATTTAAGTTCAAAACACTCGTTCAAATTCTTCATTGTGGACGCCTCCAGATAGCAGCCCCAAAAAAGTGATCAAATAGCATCTCTTTTAGTTAATGCCCCAGTTACAGATTACACATTTGTGAACATTAATGATATTAAAATTTGTGGATATAACAGCTTCATTTGTGCGCAAAAGTTTTAAATGGTCTTTTAACTGACGGACGTCAATGATGAATTCGCCTCAGAAAGTCCCTATATACTCCAATAACTGTTGGGTTGTGCATTTCTCATGCGTTATACAATTACATATTGAAATTATAAATTAGCCGTTAGTCCATCCAACATATACACAAGCTTCTAGAGCGGTTGTGATTGTCAATAGACCATCAAACGAAATTTCTCATGAGGTGATCAGAAAAGGTATTGTAAAACATACGAACTATCGTAATATTTCCCCTTAAATCGTGCATAGGTAGGAAGATGACTACTAGTTACCTTTGACGAATGATTCGGTTGTGTGATACAACTTTGTTTTGATGATAAGCCAGGTGACTACAGGGGTTTTAAGAATTAGTTGATAAAACACAAGGGAAGTCCTCTTTGTCTCCAAACACGTAAAGCCACTTTTATTGATCGCTTGAATCTAAAATATTTTTATTAGTGTTCTTTGTTGTAAAGAAGAATCTAAGAATACAAGGAGTTTGCCGATCATTGACATATTTATTATTTTTTATCATAGAAAATTGTAGCTGATGCTGAGCTGATTTCCACGAGCTCTAAAGCAAGTATTCTATTTTTTGGAATGGATGCATTAGCAAATTAGGATTTAAGCATACATTGCACGAAACTTATATAATTATAGTCAATATTTTATCCCGAAAAACTCGTAGTTAATATGCGCACAAAAATTTGCTTTCTTTATTTTTAACGGGTGTGAGGGAGAAAATGGTATCCACAATCCAAACATCCGATTGCTGTCACAAGCATTAAGTTCTATCAAACCATCGAAATCTCTTACAAGAGTGAAGGATTCGCAATGTAACCACATGCATAAAAATAACGGATCGGCAATCCCCCAAAAGCGGTCACTTAGGAACGAAGTTGACACAGTGACGCTCGGTGCCATACGCGCTCGCGCGCATCCCCCCCGTTAAGGGGGTGGGACAGTCTGCGGGCATCGATTTCTGCAATGACCTGCGCCCTCCTTGATTGGCCAGAAATCGCAAGCTTACTAGAACGGAGATCAGCATTTCCGTTGATACCAGCTTTATCAAATACTTTCTTAGGCACATTAAGCGGTGAAGCTAAATTTTAGAGAAAAAGGCAGTCAGTAGGATCTGTTGGTTATCGTAAATGGGTGTGAAGATCAAAAGGAGGGCGGGACGAAGCCTGTGAAACTGCGGAAGTTACTTGGTGCCAAGCCTACGTGACTGGTTGGCAAAAAAGAAGTCGTTAGATTTTAAGACGCTTTTTGGGGTATGTTGAATTTAACAGGTCTCCATTTGGGTCTGCTGACTGATTGGGTTGCAGGTGAGGAGGTAGATGTCGGTGCGCCGGCTGAACTATTCGCAGAAGTTCCCGACCATTGCGAAGATGCTTGAGTTTGCCCTAACGTTCAAAAAAATTGAAACTGCAGGCACAGAAGTAGCTAATCACGTAATAATCCCTACAAACATAGTGAATGCAAGCAGCGCCATAGGTACATTTGCCAAATTATGTAAACATTCCAAATTCTATTTATCAATAAGCACCATGTTAAGTAAGCTACGAAAGACTGATCTCCTTCATGGCATTCCAGTGTAAAACGCCCCAAAATTAGTTTTGGATTCACATGTTTATAAAGCTTGTAGGACATAGGAGGCAATGCGTTGCCTATGAATTTTACCATGTATTTTGCCATCATCTGCCTGCACACATGCACTTCCAACCTCTGAAAAAGCCTGATTAGTATCTTGAGTCTAGAATGGCATACGATTGCTGAAGAAATATCGTTTTGAAGTGCATCTTCTTAACAGGATAGTTTTGCTTTAGACCAATGGTTCATTTACAATCTTCCAAATTTTTAGATTTTCATTAAAAGTTAAATTTTTTTTGTGTTAAAGCCAATTAAATGGTTCATTATGTCTTAAAACTGATCTTGCAGTAGGAATTACACAAACAAGACCAGCAAAATTTTTCCAAAATTCAGTCGTGGCTAACTTTTATTTCGGGCCTTAAGAATAATGGTAGACGGACGAAGATTTGTTGTCAGAAACAAACAAGGTAATACACTTTTGACTCGTGATAAAGCCCTTTTGCGAATATGGGCTGACATCCTTTTCATCTGTTTTTTGGAAAAAGGTAAAAAAATGGAAAATAAAGGAACACATACGTCAACATTTTAGCCGAACGTGTTCAAAATCTACGCATTTTCGCAAATTTTTCGCTAAAATGGTCTGATTTCACAATCGCAATGATCAAGTCAATGATTTGACAAAAACAGTTTCGGTGGAGTTACTCATCAGGATGATAAAGAAATGTTGACCCCAAGACTAAATCGCTTATGTGAAAACCTTTGTGCAGAATTTGTTTAACTTTAATGTCACAAGTGAAGAAAAATGGGCTAGGAGATAAAATTAAAATAAACAAAACCCTTGCGGCGTGAATAGCGTTTGAACCAACTGTAGTTTTCACATTTTAGTTTGCTGATTTTGCATCTATAGTTTAATTCATGAGAGGTATATTTTAAGCTGGGAATTTTTTTGGTTTTCGTTGTGCGAATTCTAGCACCAGGTATGCTCACAACATGAAAAGCGACCCTTCTAAAACCGCAAATCTTAGAATGCTATGGTAAAAGCTATTCTAGTTTTATTGCAAGCGGTCCCAAACTGTGTTTTTACCACGAAATAAGCAAAATAAATGGTTGAGGGGGGCGATGTGAATTATGCAGGTAAATTATAGTTAATTAGTGGGCATCAATTCCCCCAACTAACTTGATGAGTTGAGCAAATAGACTTCACATAGATAGCTGTTGCTCATGTTCTTGCGAAAATCCATTTACATATTAAACGGTTATTTTGACGTTTCATTCCTAGACTGTTCAGAAGACGAAGCGGCCACAGTACTAATATTTCACTAAAAAATATAAGGGCAGCTCTTTTTTGCCCGAGAGCATTCTACCCAAAACATGGACTGTTAGTATAAAGAAGTTAAAGAGACGTTTTTTTATGCATAGCAAGGTGCATATGGTCAAAATGCGAGTGGAATGGCATAGTGAATTCCACTAAATTGCTTAAACATGTTACTTCAGGTTTTACTTTCACTGGAAATGCAGAATAATGTTAATGAGTTTTGATTAAACAGATATCTATAATATTGGAGCCAATTATGACAGGATTTTACTGATGGGAACTAGACTCTGCTCATTAGCCTACCCAAATTAGGCGACTGAGGTCTCGAGGACATTTCGTTCATCCGTACCAGGCCAGTAAGAGAGTTTCGACTCTGCTTTTGCGAAGATGGAGGAGATGTTGACTGCTGTTGTGTTCGATATACTTGATGCTGGTGCTGCTGCTCTAATTTCGATATTAGCTTAGGTCGGTCAGCCTGTTTCGGCTCTAGTACTGGGACAGTTACGCCCGTGCTCTCCACCTCCCAGCTCTGCGCCTTCGCTCGTCGCTTAGCGAACATAGCCCCACCTCGGCTGCCTGAGGTGTGCAACGCTGCTGCGATATCAAAGCAAACCTGTGGCGAGATCTCAGTGTGAGTATTTTTGGGAAAACGACGCATCTTCTCAATAAACTCCTGTATTGAACGCGGTTGTCCCGGCGGTGGCGGTGGAGGTGGCGGAGGAGGGGGAATGGTGGATGTCAGAGTGGGGAAACTCGGCGCTGCGGGAGGAGGTGGAGGCGGAGGAGCCGGTGGAATCATATACTCCAGTTGCTGAGCGGTAGCCTGATATTTGTCGTTGTGGTTTTGGTCATCGTCGTTGTTGACGCGTAAAAAGAAGGATGGAGAGGAGGTCAAGCTGTTGCGTTTGATGGATGCAGAGGTAGATGAACTTGACTACGCAGACCCAATGCCAGGCAGGAGACAAAGGAAACAAAAAAGGAAGCTATAAATAAAAGCTGTAATACCGAGGCATGCCGTTAGTAACGCACGGTTTACAGCAGCAACTGCACCATTACTGTATGAATTCATGCGTTCGAAGAAGTACTAATGTGTCTTGTTTGATTCGTTTGTGAATAGGAAGTCAGTTCAACTGACCTGTAACGCTTTTCCAAAAGAAATAATTTGTAAGCCGAATTATTGGGGACTTTTGATAAAAAATATAGTGCCTGTGAGGCTGTTGGTAAAGTCACCAGGTCTGCAATCAGATTCACGACTGTTTTTTGATGTTTTACCGCTTAGTAAGCATTCAAACACACGTAGAAGCGCAAAGCCTGCGTGATACAATTTATGCGCAGAAATGCGACCAATAGACACCAGCGGTAACATGCCTATTGAACGCAATCAAGGGTGTTGCCTTATCCCAGCACCCTGAATACCAGTTAAGACCGCGGTTAAGGCGACAATGGTGAACTGATTTAGGTTTTCTGAACCTTAGTCTATCCACAAAATGCATAGATTTAAAGACGAGGATTGTATTTATTCATGCACTACATTCAAAACCTTTCATACAAGATGTAAGGGACAGGCACAGTGTTTGCGTAAAAAGGTAGGAAATTTTCTCATAATATCGAAATTAAGTATATCTAAGGGAAGTATTCCATGCGAGGTGGGTCAGTGCAAATAGCATACCCTACGATACAGGCATAGCTAGAATAAAACTAACGTTTTCCAAGGGATCGGGAATTGGTTCTGGACCCTCTTTTACATATTTTTCCGCCCTTTGTTGTTGCGCCTCAAACATTCTGGCACCCCGAGAACCCTGATTTACGGGAGCCTCAATGCTTTTCGCCACTCGGCGCGCCATTTCAATCTGCTCCTCCACACTTGGATAGTACACATTTGTCCCGGTGTAAAAAGCCGAATTTGCAAATGTGCGCTCTAGAAGGATATAAATAGATGCTGTATTTGCTTTAAAAGTTTGATGGCCAAGCAAATGATTAAAATGAGGCATCCAAACCTATCCATGACTCAAAAATTTCATTAAAAAGCTGCCCACAATTTAAAGATCATTCTTTTGTGGCAGGACATGTTTACTTAATTTCAGAAGGACTGACTTTAACTAGCATTGGCGAGTTTAACACGCTTCACATGGCTTTGGTGGGATTAATCGACGCTCTACCTTTCGATATTTCTGCATATTAAAATGGACCTTGAAAAGGAATCAGCTTGCTTATATTTTTTGGTAGTTTGGGAATACTTTTGTTTACAAGTGAAAACAAGTTGTTTACTCAACTTGGAATAAACAGGCGGAAAGTGTAGATAAAACCGAAGTGGAATTTCTTTTGACAACTTTCCTTTTCGAATGATGCAAAAGACACATTCGCCCAAATAATCGACAGTTTTCAAAAAAAGCAATATTTTGAAACCGAAGGTATTGCTCAATACTGGCGCTACCCATTGTAACTGAAGATTTAAAATAAAAGAACGCTTAGGTAGAGCAAAGTCTTCCTAACCCAAGCAGTTTAAATTAAATCAGCACATAGTGAAAGTGAACGAAAAACTGGAAAATATTTCAAAGGACGGAGAAATTCGCAGAGTTCTTAAAACTGTTTAAAGCAAAATAATTTGCAAAGGAATTGACAATGCGGACATTGTCCGATGTGTACAAATGAGATAGATCGACAATGTTATGCAAGCGTGGACAAAACAGCCTAGATTTTCATGGCAAAGGCTTACCGTTCCTTAAAAGATCTGGTTTAGGGAGAGGGGATGCGTTCATTAGCCTTTCCAGGGGGATTGGACTTGTGTCTTTATCATGAGACTGAGTCGCTTGTAAGGTTAGCAATAAGGATGCCACCTTTTATTGTTTTAACTGGACATATCAAAATCATTACTTGAAATACTTGTTTATTAGGAACAAATGAACAGTTTCAAAATTATGAGTGCATCCTTAAAGGTAAATGAAAAAGAAACACTATTCATGCAGGATGCAGACTACAAGGAACTGACGCAGACACAAAATGACTGTTTCCTGTCTCGTCTTTGAGGAATTTGATGCTTAAAATTGAAAGACTAGTCAAGATGTCGAAGCCCCCTCTTCATATACTCCTTTAAAAGGAAGTGATCAGCTATTCTTTCAGACCCCTTAAATATGTTGTGATTCTCTCCTTAAATCAATAATAGGGCATTTGAATTTGCTGCAGTCATTATGGCGCCCAACCACGGTCAACTATGAGGTGAAAACATTGTTCTGACATGTATTTGTCATGCGCAAAGGACTGTTACTCGAGTGCAGGAACGGTACCCTCAGGCTTAATAAACAATTGTAATCTTATAAAATGGAGCTTTGGTCTGTTTGAGCAATGAATTAAGCAATGTTTCATCGAACTGGATACATATTGACAGCTTGCAATGGTGAACGGATAAAGTGGCTATGATGAGAGTGGGGCAGCATACCCTAATTGTTCCCATTACAAGAGTCGATTGTTATTGAAATCCAGAAATAGGTAGTTATATTTGAGTCCCGACGTACATAAAAGCTAAAACAGATTCCATAAATTAACGCAATCCATTCAGCTTATGAGTTCGTCGCTAAGGCAACTGACATCTCAAATTACATTCTCATTGGTAAAAGCATAATTATGAAATGCACGTGTATTTGTGTTTAGAGACTTAAGGAAATGCAATGCTGCGCTATCACCACAAGTCACTAAATGTGTACAGGGTATAAATTAAGTCAACATATTATAAGGCTTTTCGAACAATCTAACCAAGGACCGTTGACGAATATCTAACTTTATGCAAATGTGGTCTAACCAAAATAAAAGATTATTTGTAATGGAGAGAGGAAACACAATTAAGTAAGAAAAAGTGGAGATGGCAATTCTTATTTAGGGTGCTTTACATTAAAGCATTCGGATGCATACCGTTCGGGCGTTGCCTAAACACTGAAAGACCTTAAAAACGAGGGCGCACTTTACGCGCAATAATAGTTTAATAGCGATTCCACATAAAATTCAGATTCGGAAACATAAAAATTAATAAAAAGAGCAGCAAAATAAAATGCCTTGCCAGTGATCAACTTTCCATCCGCGAGTTATTTTAACACAAGGGAATGTACAGATAGGTAGGCAACAGACTGACCTAAATAAAGCTTTTAATTTTGGAAAAGATGGGTCTGCTATTCAAAAGAGCTTTAAGAAATTTAAAGGCAAAACCCGATGATTTTTTTTGTAATAATAAACTAAATAGCTTTAGGTGTGTGAATATTTATGCATGTAATATTCTTTACACAAAACATTCTCAAAGCCCACAAAACCTGAACTCAAGTTGGAAATACATGAGAATGTAAATATATGACCATCTAAGAGGGGGTACAATCAAAGCGAATGAAGGAATAATTAATGGTAAAAGTCGTGCCTCTGTAGACTGATTAAACAAAAATAACCACACGATCCAAAGTCGAAAGCGGGTTCTATTTATAGTAAAGTAATAACCGGTCAGAAGTAATTACCAGCCACTTGCATGTGAATGGGATTTAACGCTACTCTTGCTTATGCAAAATTTGCGAGGTACGCTCATCATGTGATTTGTGTGGACCTGGACAAAAAACGGGCCACTAAAGAATCAAGCGTCTATTTAGTGGTTCTCACAGCATTTTTCATTATAACAAGTGGGAACAATATGATTTGAGCTTTTTACTAATTGTGTACAATATGGGAAAATCCCTCTCAAATGCAGGCTCCAAAAACATTCATTCTAGCGGTATAGAACAGTGATATATTGTAATAAGGTGTTTAATACACTACGCGCAAGGGCTTTTGGCTGCATTTTAGTCTCTCTTACGTGAGCAGCTGAACAAGTGCGGGATTTTCGTCCTCATTGGCATACAGTAATACTTCAAAATAGTGGAATTACACAGTTTTGTTAGCAAATTGGAAACTTAATGAAGCTGGCTCTCACTCTAGTTACATTCACAATTTACGTAAGTAAAAAGGCTTGGCGATAAATCAAGGGAGATAAGTGGATCGATGATGAGACAACTTTATCGGTCTTCTTTTTTATTAACTAAATGGTCATAGGTTTCGGTAAACAAGTTTATAATTATAACGCCTAAACATCAAGTAAATTACATAGAAAATAGAAATGTGGAAAGAAGTTGAACATTCTTGAAATAGGCATTTTAAACAGTTATTAGACTAAGAACAAAAGCTTTTTATCAGTTATCCATTCGAACTGTATTTTTACTACTTTTATTCATTTTGCTTATTCGCAGCGTGTTTTCGTGTTTTGCGTTGGAAAATACATGATATTTATAATTTCCCAATTATGCTGGTTAAGCAATTTGGGGTCCGTGACTTACTCTTGATGGGTGGTGTCGCCTTAGGAGCCTCAAACTCACGTAGGAGGCGATCGAGAGAGACGGGAGTGACACTGGGATCAGCAGGCTTGATACGTCGCGGCTCCGGTGGCTGTGGAGCTGTCTCATTCCTCCAGGATATGTCGAGGTCACGTGAAGCCATCTCTTGCCGCACCATCTGACCTCTGGCGGCGCTGGTATCCAGAAAAAATGTCATCATCTGCGGCTTTCGACGCTCCTGCCTAAAGACGCAACAAGGACACATGTGCAGAGTTTTGTTTCTTAAAGTCAACACTGCTCGATGGTACGGGGACAATCACAGGTGCTGAATACTCAGTGTGATGATTCAATTATAGGCGAATAGTGTGTAAGTTCCCATAAAACCAACGCTGTAGCAGTTCTGCACTTTTGATAAGGGCAAAAGTTATTTTAAACTTAACTATAACCAACATTTCACACTTTAAGAGTGATTTTAATATTCACAGCACTCAAGATTTGTTTTTGGGGACATATTTTAAGACGTAAAACTCATATCACTCGTAGAAATATATTGACAATGAAAGTGTTTATTGCTATTTCTTATGCCTTCACTGCATAGCACTTTTCGGTTAGTTATTATGCCCATTGCACCATTTTGTGGAGAGAAGTTGTGGGTAGGCAAAAGTTGTACAATGCCGCGGATTTCATACCTTTGAACAACGAGATCCAATTCATAAACAGACGTATTAATAACGTCGATCGCATATGACCGATTAAAGCCTCTTGTTGAATAGTTGTTGATAGCAAGAACGACGTCATTTTCTCGAAGACCCGCCATTTCTGCTGGACTCTGTCTTCGAATCTAAAATAATCTCTGTGTGCTCTCAAAAGTCTTTGAAAATAAGTGAAAATCTTGAAATTTCGTATCATTTTGCAAATGCATAAAATCACGTGAAGATCAGGTCAAATGAACTTGGCATATACAGAGTTTACATCACTTTGTATTAACTGATTTTTAACATAAGTAAGAGGAAACGGTCATTTTTTTTCACTGTGATAATGTGCTCTACATACTGAGATAAGGTCAAAAGTGCGAACAATAGAAGATACAAGAACTTAAGCTTTATCAGAATTATTACTACTTCGCGCGAAATAGTATGCTTGAGAAAAGGTCGTTTGAAGGAGGTCCTAGAGCTCACCTGAGAAACAACAAGACTGCCATTGAACGTGTCTACCAGTCGGAAACCCCAAGGTGGTCCTTGTTGCATATGGATAACCCGCTCAAAGGTCTGCATTGCTGATGATCAGAAAGGGTTACTGAAAGAATCGTTCTCTTAACCAAAGACTCGATGAACAATTTTCTCTTCGAAAAGGAAGCAAGGAGTTAGAGATGGCTTCGCATTCTTTTCTACAATCGTCCTTGCTGCCACCGTCCTTTCGCAAACGTAGGGAACATGCACACGCGCCTGTCCTGGGGAGGGCTAGGCACGTACGCACGGTGAATGTGCGGTGTGCTGGCTGTCTGCCCTATCAGGAAGCCAAACTTAAAGACCACGTGATGGACAATCGATCCTGGGCTGCTTCCCTTTTCTTCCTCCCGCGACCTAATCGGCGTGTGCTAAGCAAAGGCCAACCACAGGCGTGTGCATGCACACGGAAACCCTGTGCGGTCATACGGTCTTACTTGATTATTAACATTCCCTTCGTGAATTTAAATCACATGGTGGGTCATTTAAGTTGACATACCTTTTTATCCTTCAGTGGCAAGAAGAAAACATGTTAATCTTTAGGAAAATAAGTACTTGACACTACTCCATTTGACTCCACAATATTCTAGTCGTAAGGGGCCATTAAAATAGTTTGGTTGAAAAATGTCAAGTTAATCATCTTCAACCACGAATTTAATAACTTGCTGCTTTATTTGATTGTGAATTATTTTGTTTCTAGTTATGAAAGTGCTCATTCTGCAGTGGAAACCCAAAGACTGGAAGTGTAAGAAAACTACATGGAAGCCATACTTCCAGGTTATTTGGTGATCTAGCAAAACTGGTCCCTGAGTGCTGATATTAATAAGTTGCATGATCCAGGAATTCGATTCACCCGGTCAAGTTAACTTGTCGTTAAAACTGGAGTTTCATACCCATTGCCGTATTTTGACAAGAACAGCTTCGGAATGCGTGTTTAATAAATTTGAAGTTAAATATTAATTTATTCATGCTTATGGATGCGCAATTGGAGCATTTGTGCATGCGCGATCACACGTAGGTAACGGTGAAGTTGACTACATATTATACGGCAAAAATCATGTTATTTTAATCCGCATGAGCCCTGATACATCTAAGTCAATTAAACGAACAGGCGAGTAAGCTAATGCATCGGCTGCCTAAAGTAGAAAAGAAACAACGATAGTACAAACTATCTGTCGTCTAAATTCGCAAGCCAGTATGAGGCAGCAAAGAAAAGGGTTTTAAATGGGATCAAATGCCAAAATATAATCATTCACGGAAAATTGATGGTCAAAAACATTCAAATAAGTAAAATGATGCAAATTTAGTACCAATTCTTTATGTCATTCCGATCGACATGACCAAATAAATGGTAAAAAGAGTCTGGATAAAAATTAAAGAGTTCACCCCTTAAAAACACAAACGTGAATTATTGTAAATGTGGGTGCCAAAAGTACAACCATTAGCATTATTTGGAAAGCATTTAATATTGTCCAGCGGCCTGCGCATTCACTCTACATCAGGAGGGCTAAATTAATCGACAGGGATATAACAAGGAATTTCCTCCTTTCACTCAAGGTTGTTCTTCTAAAAGTTAATGTGCTCTAATGGCATGTTTACAAAGTAGTGCAAACCATCGTCCATAAGAATATTGTTTTCTTTTGTGGTGTACGATTATTTTAATTTGTACTTTGGCTTTAGTGGGTTTGAAACTGAATTTTCGATGCGCAATATGACCCATAATTTACAAAATATGCATAATGGCTATTGCGGTTTCCTCGCCGTTGTTCAACCAAAAAAGAGTCCATGGGAAGCCGGAATTCTTGATGTCTAATACGCTCCTAAAATAAACTCCATTTGGGGTAACTGTTATTATTTTCTTTGCGCTGTATGGGTTTTTGGGGTCAAAACGCTTAATAACATTTGGATTTGCATGTGCAAGCATTAATGTAAATTACATATTTTACTAATCAAAGTAGAGCCATACTTTTAAACTCATTTAGGAGCAATTAAATTGTGTAAACGTAGTTTAAAGTAGGGAAGTGTATATATGAACATAAATGCTTCAATGTTTACTGAAGGTTATTGTCTTTTTGAAACAAATATTTTCACGTAGCATTTCTATATGTTAACCAAATAATGTGATAAAATGTCTAACAAAAGTTCTCAATGCAATTGGTTGCTTTGCATCGACATTATCTTTAACGCGCCACACGAGCACTACTACCAGCAATCTACTTTCTTACGCATCCATCCCATTGGACCGAAACTTTATGGTGTCAAGCAGTGTTTGCCTTCCACTGAAACCAAATGCGTATTTAAAAGTTGTGACGACACTAGGATAAATCTACTGGGTGCACAGAATGCCATTGATTCCGACAGTTTTAGTGGCTTATTTGCCACGTAATACAAGACTACTAATTCTGGCGTTCGGGAAGTACATTTTATGGTGGTTGCGGTATTGCAGAAAAATTACATATGATGACCATGATATTTTTTACATTGCCTCTAGATGTATTAACATGTTTTGTAATTATTGGTACCCTAACTACTCGAATGGGCAACTGTATGCTCCAGTCAATCACACATAGCTCTCTTTATGTGCTAAAAGAAAACAACTGAGTGTGCGATCAGCCACAAGATAGTTGCTATGACTATGCATTTTCATAAGCAAAATTTACTTCATATATAACCAGGTTTGACCACAAAAAAGAGAGTAGGTTTACCTCAACTTAAAAAATGAGTCAACACAATAGATTACGGGACGCTTAAAGGGCTGTACGGAGTTTTTGTGTGCGTAATTTTATAGGTTATACAAAAATTCGACTTGCTACTAACAAAGGAGTTTCAAGGAGTGTTCTGTCAGTAAAGCACATAGATATTTGTTTATTCATACGAAAACAGGCAAATCATGCTAACTCAACTTGAATAATCAGGGAACAGACTTGGACAAAATTCTCTTTAAAAGGCGTTTGAACAGTATCCAGGCAAGAAACGACAATGGCAGCTGAAAAGCCCTTTTTTGCGTGACGAAAGCCCACCGAGTTTCCCGACATATCTCGTTTCAAGCTATCGTGCCTCCTTCAGTCGCTTTAATAGTGAACTACTCTGGGCCTTACTTGCTGCAGGTTAGCAGTCATTTAACTACTCTCCACCAGTCGCTCTCTGATGTCCAAAATCTGGAAAAAAGTGAACATGCACCAGGAGATTTGAAAGAGGGGCAGAGTTGTCAAGCTTCAGCAGACATTACACTTGATTATAATAAAAAGACTGGAGATGCCTCAGAAAAACTACACGTGACAATCTTTGAAGCAGGTTTGCGCCCTTAAATATATCCAAGAAAAGATAGTAGCATTTAAAGGCTTTTCGATTTAACTGCACAAAAACTTCTTTTTCTAGGGGAAAAGCTTTATAGTTGACATAGTTCTAAATGTTTTAATTCTTTGCATCCTAATTATTCTCCCCTGTCATTGCACCTGGAAGAGAGAGATTGGTTGAGTAAATGACAGGCATCTGCGAAAGTACAGGATGTCTCCGTATTGGCCTATTTTTTCAGACGATGCCATCAAACATAAACGAGCATGGCAATTTGAGTGTATGTAGTAAACGTCTACTTTCGAACTTCGTTAAAATGATTTGGGATGAGAACGAAAATCGGATTTATGCTTTCAAAGCCCTTTTACACTGGCTGTTAAAGAGACGGTGCTAAAAATACTGGCAAACCATTGGCGGTTTAGAAAATCCATCTCAGGTACAAGAGAAAATCTAATAATTGGCGTTTCCACAAATTGCTCAGCTAAACTGGACTGAGTTATATTCCCTGTCGAAAGTCACGAATCAAGAGGTCACTAGATATCCATCGCACAGACGTTGCAAGAATCATTTCTTACTTTCAATACCATCTGTAAGGAATAATCACGCTATTGATAAAAGAAAATTGCCAGCTAAATTACTGACATAACAAACACTTAACATGAGTTTTATTTGCATTTTATTGAAAGTAATAGAAAAACTTACTGACGTGTAGTAAGGCAGAAATAGCGAAAAGCTAGAACATATTTTATGATCACTTTTGCTCATGCTTTCAGACTATTTTGTGTTCCAACTCATCAAGTCAGCACAGGCATTACTGCTTTACTGTAGCGGTAATGGTCATCTCACACAGCTACCAGTTATAAATATTTAATATATCTTAAAATAATCGTGCTCGGAATCCATGCATTTGTCTTACATATGAGAACACTATTTGTCACCGAGGGCTCCAAATTTTCTGTACCAATGGAATTGCGGATTACCATTAATTAAATGCCTTGTAAATTACAAACTCCGTGCATTTTGAAGTACCCCGAATTGGCAGTAAATCCACATTGCATATGCACGAAGACGTGAAACGAAGACCGAAGCAAGACAGCAATAAATGGATTCAAACGTAGTCCTTTTGGTCAGGTGAAAGACATTAAACTGTGTCAACTTCTCAAATATACAGGGTTTTTACTATTTCCGAACTGTGTTAAGCTAAAATCAAACATCTCAACTTCTTCAAAAGTCGGTTTACGCCTTTAAGAAAGGGGGACCTATAACAAGCAATATCTCAAAGTCGTCGGGTAACTGTCACAAAGTATTGTTTTGCAACTAGGTACTACTTAAAGTTCTCTTAATAAGCTATTTTACTAATTGGAAAAGATAATGGTCGGCAAAGTGATTGGTCACGAGGATCATGGTGTAAGACAACTCATAAAATTTCTGATATTTAGAAGGCTGCCCAAGTGCGTATTATCTATTGCAAAGTAAATGTTTTCTCCAAGATCTCTTTATTTGAATATGTTAAATGCAGCTACTACCCATGTGAACGAACCTAAATGCAATTCATTATGATTCAAAATAAAAGTACATATTTTTCTTTAAGCGCACATGTGTAGCTGTACAGATGAAGGGAGACCTGCAGCCAAAAAATTAATTGTCGCATTTTAGATGATGTTCTACAGGCAATTCAGATAAAGTATCGGATTTCACTTCTCTTCTAAGCATGGGCGGATGGAGAGACAACTGAGGTAGCTAGAGTTAGGAATTACGGAATTCTTAGATATCTGCCTTGGGAGAACGTCAACCCTGGGACAACTTTAATATGAGGAACGCTCATTCGCGCATCATGAGTGAACTGCGTAAATACGCCTGCATCAATCTTCGATATGCCCAATCGGTTTGGGGTCGTATCTCACATGAATTTTTCGATAAACTCCACTATTTTTACCGATGAATACATTGAAGCCGTATATGAAATTCTTATACGACAGCAAGAGGTAAGAAAGTCACTATTCTTGAAAACATAAAATAGCTGTCATCCTAAGGATTTTATTCTCAAACAATTAATTTCCATCAAAATTATAGCCATTGAAATGTACGGAATTAAAATGCAGACGATTTTTGAACCTACCTTTAAAAAGAACTATAAACCTTTATTTTACTTAAAAGGTAAGTAAAACTTAAACCACTTATGTGAAAATTATTTAAATTAAAGGAAATATTATTGTGAATTTTATTGCTTAATAAAAAATTGGATATGCAAGTTCTCATTTATAAGTGAAAAGTCTCGATGGACTTAAAAGGGGTGGCTTTCTGACTCTGGATACACAAATTTGATGGTAGCAGAACTCAATCCAGTTACGAAAAAGAGTCTGTGCTACTTATTACTTAACTGAACTATATCCATGTTAGGGACAAATGGTCTCTCTTTTACATAAATTTGGTAGTTTATAAAATAGATTGACTTTGTGGGATACATTGGACACTACCCCGGCGGACTATTGCAAAAGTTTGCGGTCTTGGCGCAATCAAGTGGGTCGCAGATATTTTGCGGCAAACAAAGTCCAGTTAAGGATTATACAATTGAGCGAAATTTAGCTATAGCATTATTAAATGATGTGTACATGTTTCAGTTCCAATTAAGCCAATTCCCCTTAATCAAATAAGAGAGAACCCAATTTCAAGTCATCTAAGTTAACCAACAAATGCTTTTAGGCATGCACGTATTTACCTACCGATATCTTTCGAAACGTTAGAATTAATACATAAAATAAAAGAGAAATTCCTCATGGCACCCTTTTGTGAATGCACCGCTGATAATGCAAACAATAATCAGTCAAAGAACAAGTATAGCCAAAAGAATTTTTGTACACTGTGAATAGAATGTTATCATTTTCAATAGTGGCTTGCAGAATTAGACCTCCACTGTAAATAAAAATAGACCACGCTAGAATGCCGTACTGGCGGAAGCAAGACATCGGCTTATGCACCTTGCATATGGAAATATCGGTCAGTTACCTTGAACAGATAATAACCTAACTTATTCTGGCAAAATAAAAAGAATGTCACTTATTATAACCCTTTTGGTCTAAATTAATTAACTAGACCTGCAACACTTAAATGTACTTCATGGTTAAGGTTATTTCATAGTAAGCTATTTGCGGCTGCAGTGTATAATTTCTAATAGTTATTAAGTTTTAGATCTGAGGAGTAACTCTTATCTCGTCAAGGTAATGGTTGCTCTCCTCTGCAAATTACATCGTGATTAAGTTGAATATTGTCAAAGATGGTAAAATCTTGTAAAGAATCCCAAAAATGCTGCGTAATCCTATTTTAGGTTAAATAAACCATGCCTATTGCGTTTGTGAGATGGCATTGTCACAGCTGAAGGGAGAACTTTATGACAATAGGAAGGGTGAAGTTGAAAGCTTTTACTAATATGTAAGTTAATGAAGTCAAATGTATTCTGCCTACTACACACTAACGTCTTCAGGACAACTACCAACTGTGATTTTGAGCTTTTATTGTCCCATTTTATCAAATTTTAAGAAAGTGAAATAGATGCGAAATTACGAAAAAACATGTAGACAGAAGGATTGTGATGTAAATGTATATAAATTATTCGTCCTTGTCAATGCATTGGGTTTTCACTGCATTTCCTGACAAAAATAATTACTTTATATTAAGTTACACTCAGTTCTGAATGACTATTGTTGCAGAAGATCTGATTTAACCAGATGGTAGCAAGGGAAGTGAAGACATTTATAAGCCCCAAATCTTATTCAACAAAAGCTAACTTTATTTTACCTATTACAGGCAAATATAATGGTGCTGCAGCCTATTAAAAGCACTAATGAAAGTTATTTTTAAGGGACTTGCCCAATTAAAAGATTGGTTGCGATTCAAATGCTTGCTTGCCCAGTCTGTCGAATCTTGAAAGGGGAACGAATGAGTAGACGGGAAACTCATCAAACCTACTTATATGCTCCTTACATTGTATTGAATACATTTATAAAAATGCGTAATTCTCTAGAGAATACTGTCTGTACAATTGAACACATTAGAAATAATTACAAATCTCATTAGTAATTAACGAGTATTTTTATGCATCGAAATTTGGTTCCATAACCAATAAAAGCATTTGCAACACATAAAAACGGGAACAGTAAATTTGTTTATGTCCAACCTTATGCAACTCAACTTTTTTACACCATTTTTATCACCATTTATTGTCATACTACATTAAATTAAACCTAGTATATATATAATGCGGCATTTTTTGGACTTAAACCAGTACTGGCATTGCAGGTTTTAGATTTCTGAAATAACAATCAGTCAGATCCAGAATCTTGAGCAAAACAATTCATTCCATGTCCGTTTTGTTTAACATTGTACGACATTAAACTACGCATAAGCAGCAGTAATGTTACTGTTATTGTTCCAGATTCTTAAGGTCAAACCATTGAAAACTTGTAGAGGGGATGGGATCCCGACAAAACGGAAAGAAAAGTAGCATTCACAAGATATGCAGGTTCCCTGATGACATTGAGTATGTCCATTAAGGTTATTTGGGTGAATTAAACGAACAATTTTGCAAACAAATGACCTTTTTGAATTCTAGTAATCAAATGTATAGAACAGCATTCTAAAATGTTTACAAATAAGAAGGCAGTTCTAACATTTGTCAAATTGACCAACCCATCTGTGTAACAGTGAGTAAAAGTCGTAAAGCTCGCAACGGGTTGACCATCAAATGTTTGCTGTATATGATGTCGTATGGAGATGGGAGCCCATATTTTCACTTTGATTTGCTTTATTGTGTCTTTGGCGTGAAATGCGGATAAGATACTGGAATCCGTTGTCCTTCATGAATTATCTGAGAGTGAGCAGAAATTAGTGCTTTCATTGTTTTACTAATAAATTTTACGATTCGGGAACCGGCCGTAGATTTCCATTAGTTAAGATCTTTCGGATTTATACTCTTACCACTGTAGGTAATATTTTTCCTCAAAGGACACCAAAATTCTTTTTAAATTTAGAGTTTAAATATCATCACTTCATACAATTGCCGCATTCGTTTCCAGACTGTGCACTCCAGGGTCAAAAATGCTGCGTCATACGTGGGATAAAATTGAACTTGGTAATAACTTTTCAGTTTAAGTTAAACTGCAAAAGCTGCACTGGCTTGAATAAATTTTACTTCGAAACCTTCGATTTTACTCCTGTTCGACAAAAGGATAAATTTTCCTGACGGAACTCCCGGTGAGGTTCCAGAGAAAGAAAAAACAATTTTAAAAACCTTAATTCATCTAAAATGCCACCTTTGATACAGGAAATTTGTTAAAAGTTAAATTATATATTTATTTCAGTTGTGCAACCTTTGCGATTTCAGGTACTGGGTAACCTTAGTGATTGCTGAAGCAACTTTTAAAAAATATGGCAAGAAAAATTGGGATTAAAGAGTTGGGTCATGCTAAGTTTCTATTTTACCTATAAAGTTCGTGAAGTTCACCGAGAGGTTTGAATTTACGTGGACCATCCACAAAGACCATGAGATTTCAGTAATAGGCCTTTTCGAACCGACCAACTGCAGTGCCCATCAAGCAGATCAGCAGGCATTGAATGCAAATGCGACCTGCAGAAGCATACCAAGGATACAGGTGGGCGGTTTATGTTGCAATTAAAATTCACGATTTCACTTATTAACATCATCATTCTGTCTTCATTTCTGAACAGTATGGCGAGACCATTATTAATAGGAGGAAAACTTATCTTTTGGCACAGACGCTTACATGCATGTAACGGCAAAACCTGGAAAATGTCTTTGTGGCTAAGTTTGCGATTCTGCTTCTGTACAACAGCTATCTTTGCAAACTTGCGTTTGCTTATCATTCTATTCAGGGGATGACTTTGGACCAGGAGACTTTCCAGACCCGATAAAGCCACTTCATAAATGCCCTTTGTTTGCAATTAAAGCAAAACAATCGAGTGCTAAATTCAGCTTGCGTTTTGTTTTAGTCGATTTACTTAATAGAATTTAGTTAGCTAATCTGAAATGGCGTTTATTATCAATAAAAAGGTAAATCAAGGCTCAAAAATATTAAAAATTCTTTTTGGTAATTTTTTGCTAAACTACCTTTGTTATTTATCTAACATCGATCTGTACCTACTACACTTCATTGATCTTAATATAATTGGGCAATGGGTCTACTTGCGCCTCTTGTTTAGTGATAGTAGGTACTTGAAAAACTGCAATCGAATTCATATTAGTAGGTACCCATTGGCACATTCGGTGTAACTTTTTAGCGTCAGCAAAAAGTTTTGTCGGTAAAAGACAATGAAAATGACAATAAATGGGTTCGGTTCAAGAAGACTCATAGCTCTACAGCCCACCATTATTTGGGGTAAAAGAAACTATTATTAACCGCATTGCTTTTTCGTTCACCTTTGCACTGATCCACCACCCCATGCCTTTCTTCTGCGCATAGGTTCAAGCGTTAGTGTAATTCACTACTACAGCTTGCCATTCATTCCTCCTTTATTTAAAAATGTTTATGACCTAAACATCAGAACCTAATTAAAAAGCTAAACTTAATAAAATATGCTTCTCTACCTCAATCGTAAACAGAGGGATAACCATGAGTGCAAGCAGAGTATATGGGCCGTTTAAGAATGATGAGTACAAGTTTAGTCAAAGGTGTTCACCTCTTGCCTCCGGATCTCCGCTATTTAAATACCTGAGGATCCTATCTTCTTTATTCTGCTTCTCCAGGTATGAAAATAGACTAAATACTGCCCTAAATTGAAACTCTAAATACGTGCATAAATGAAGGAGTAAATATACAAGATGATAAATAAAAAGCAGTTATAGCTCAGCAAATAAATGGCCAGCAAAATTAATGGCTTAAAAGTTAAAACTTACTAATTATTCAAGGTAAAAGTCAACTAAGGATTTATAATAATTGTTAGTATCAAGGTTGTTATTACTGACGTGACAGCTTTGCATAATTCATTGACTCAAGGTGATATTATACTTGTGTTGTCATATTTGTCTTACAGGTTTCATTCTACAGAGTATTTGTACAAAACCGATTTACTCGGATTTTGGTCTCACCAAGATTTTCGAGGCCGTTCTTCCCGCGATGGAGATGTCACCATCATTTATGTCTCAGGTTGGTTGTCATCCCGTTTCTACACATCATACTATCAAATCATTCCAGTTTAAACACGAAGACTCAAAGACTTAATTCGTTTTATTTTTACTAGAATACTTTGAAGTTGTTTTATCGGTTGTTTTCACATTTTCAATGCATTGCCTCATGAATCCCAGTAAATAGCAATCGTGTTTATGCTCCTGGAGTGAAATTTATGGACATGATGCCAATTGGAAAGGTATAGAAGAAAACAAATAGTAAATAGATCTAAAACACATTATTGAAAACTTAAAAAGCTGACCAAAAGCGCAAAATTGGTTGCAATGCTATTACAGATCAAATACGCCAGCTACTGGACTTTGATATGAATTTTGCCCTGTGCTTGAAGTCTACTACCCACGTCGTTGGTGTGCAATGCGTTGACTGTGCATTGTTGACTGCCAAGCACAGTAAACATCAGACTCAACATTATTGGGTGGTTTAACGATAGTTCCAAGGCTTGTCTTTTAAAAAACTTATTTTAAATTACTATGCCGCAGATCTGTAAGAAGAGCAGAATGAATTGATACATGAATAAACGGTTCTGTTTATACAGTTTCAGACAGTCACTTGGTACTTTATAAAACAAACACGACAAAAGTGAGCTTTAAAGTATCTTATGATTCAGATGACATGGAAGAGTTGTTTTCAGACTGGAAGACTCGTTCACACAGGCACAATCCCCTTTAAGATATAAACCATCGACCACATGAAACAGCAATGTATCAATGAAAAGTAGGAGCAGTTTCAAACCATCAAACATGGTCCTTTTAGCCTATAAGAAGGAACCAGGCTGCCTTTAGTTGGCCATAATTAGGGGAATAGCGGGCATTTATTATTTGCCTTTGGCCATTCGCCTGTAATGTGCAAGTTCATTAATGGACTCTCTTCTTGTTTACCGCTTTTATATTTCTGACATATTTTGCATTTGTCGAATCTAATTTTTCTATAAATAGCAGCGTTAAAATTCTGTAAACACTAAGATGCAACCATGTAAAAATTGCCACCTTTAAACTTTTTCATAGCATCACATGATTGGCCTTGAGGATATTGCTTCTTAGTCGATTCTCAAATTGGATACTCTCTCATTAGAACATATATACATATATATAGTTCTAGGAACCCTGGAGATTTTCAGAATTAGTAAGAAAGACTAAATGAATATAAGTCCACTGATTAGGTTCTCAGCTTTACCTGAGTTAGCACAGAGACATTAGAAGACTCCGACTGTTACTTTATCAGGGTCAAATTATCTATAAGTCACTTATAGGACAATAGCGTAAATTTCTTTTGTCGCCAAGATCACACAATACACAGTTTGTAAACGAAGAGCACGTGTTTATGTTAGAAGTGGAGCATCATTGCTTACTTAAAACCACAGGACTTGCAGCAACGTATCAAGGTAACATTTGGTCGGGCCAGTAAGTTATATTAGCGCACGAAATAACCGTTATCTTCAGTAATCCTAACAAGTAGGCGTGAATACACTAAAAGTAGGTAGGAAATAAAGGGTTCCTTGGCATTATTAACATTTGGTTTTAAGTTGGAAGCATTAAAGAATTAGCTTAATTGCTCACGCCGGCAGAAACCCAGTAATTTGCAATTACGACGAAATTTTTTTTGCATCATAGCATATGAAAGCAATCAGTTGACTTGACCTTTACATACGGAGACTGCATAAAATCAACTAACTTGAGCAAAAATATTGCACATTCATTCTCTTCTTAAGTGATTATTTGGTCGCCGCGAGGATTGCACTGCCTATTGCAATTTGACAAGGTTTTAATGACAGAAATTTCATTTATTTGAGTCTTTACTCCCGATCGTACTTACTTTTTTCAAAAAATTTTGTCAGTAAGACGTCCCGTCTCAGTACTTTTGTTACTAACTTCTTGTACGGTTTTTTTAAATCCGTATTGGATAATTTATGCAACTTATCAGTTTTTGGGAGATATCCATTGCATAATTTCGAGTTTCAGAAGAAAACTCCTTTCTATTTTATGACGATCTGACAGTTATTAGTGACTAGTGTATGGAACCTTTAAAAGAAAATTATTATATCTGTATATACGCATGACTCATCATCCATCTTCTTGTACTATTGAATTATGAAGGAAGTTGAACACGCTGGTGTCTTGCTTTTACACAAAACAGAGCTTCGATTCTTCGTGCAGGAACTGAAAGCATTGTGTATTTTTGGACGCTATCTTTTTGTAAAGCTAGGCTTCGCAACAGCCATCAGTTCAAAAATAGTGCCTTTGATCACTGCAGGAGGAAGTTAGGAAGTTCATTTAAGCTTTCTGTGGAATTGAAAAATACTTAGATGGTGGCGGGACTCGTATCCTCTGAAACAACTTCACTAAGGCAAGAATATATTTGGCTGCCCACCCCATCTTAAGACTTGACCACTTCAGCTGAAATGGTTTTAATGTTTTCTGGTGGCGTGGTTCCACAACAACAATCAATTCTTCCCCGGTAACTATCAACCATTGTGATGTGCTTAAGTGACTAGCGTTTAGGTTTAAGGAAATGCAATCCTTGTCGAACATTCTTGTTCGCAACAATTAGCAGGGACATAGACATCGATTTGCCGGGTTACGTTTAAAACCACTTCAGACCTGCAAGGTTCTCAACCTATATTGCTAAGTTTGGAATATTAATTATGCAAAATGTTTATTTAATAAGAAATCTGGAAAAGTTGTGCAGCTGCCAGTTAAACGTGTAAGGATTGACAACCTTTAATATCTCCGCTTAGGAACAAATGAACGGGTACGATAGGAATCACAAGTTTCCTCGTGTGCAAATATATCACAACGATGTATAATCTTTAACAAAGGCATCAAAAAACAAAAGAGGGGTTTGGCATAGCTATGTGAGTGGGGCACAACCACTAACGTTCTCTAAGTGACCTGGACTGCACACCGCGTAATAATTTCCCGCCTAAACTGAACGTCATTAACAATAATACGGCTCTCAAATAATTGAAATATTAAGGGCAAATTGACAAAAAATGCTCATAGGGTCTCAATGTTATTTATGCTTTATGATTGTGAAAATATAAGAGTAAAAGGTCTACATTAAAAGAACTTAACTTCTAATACCCATCAACATAAATCTTAAAATGTAGTCAATTTGATTGACAGGATCCTCTGCATTGCAAAAACAACTGTTCAAACATGGTTCTATCATTTCTTAATTTTGACTATTTTGCTTTAAAACTATTTTTATTAACCTTTTCAGAGATTAGTTCTACTTGATGCGTTTTAAATTCGTTTGCAAGCACCATACATAAAGGACCTAATATCACTTTTCCAAAAGTTTTTATCGAAGCCGTTTTCTTCCAACGCAGACAAAACCGGTAGATTTATTACCTAGTCTAGCAGCATTCTTTGACTGCATACTTTGTTACATCAGTACTAAGTTCGATAAGAACTCTCAAAACGATCCCAAATTTTCCCATGACCTCAACGCTAAGAATGCGCTATGGTCAGTAGTGGATACAGATCAGAAATGAACAGTTTAGGACAACTAATGATATAATCGCTTATTTTTACGGCAAAAAGTGTAAATTGTTTGCAAGTCGGGAATCATCGTATTGACCCCTACAACATCAATCTAATCAAGAAAGTTAGCTGGGTAGTACTGAGATGGCAAGGGAAATAGAAAGACGGGACTCCGGGAAACAACCTAAATGTGTCGACTTTAATTTTTAGGCGTCTGTTTCTACTAAATGTGTTCAGCATAGGGTATTGGCAAGCTCTAAGAGGCTCATTTCAAATAACTCCAATAAAAGCTGTTTATGAACAGCTGTGAGATATTAGCAAAATGTAAGAGGCCAATCACAATCTTCGAATTTTGTGGTCTTCTTGCTGCTATAGGCAAGACTCACGTGATCTTCTTTCCTGTCTCTCTGTTCGCTTCTAATTGCCTTAAAAGCAACAATCTGTTAATACCACTCCCACTAACTGGAGTGTAATAATTCTATTTATAACAGTGTTGAGACATTATCAACAGAATTATAAAACCTCGTAGAGACTGGTGCTAAGAAATTTGCTT
This sequence comes from Echinococcus granulosus, assembly GCF_000524195.1. NCBI lineage: Eukaryota > Metazoa > Platyhelminthes > Cestoda > Cyclophyllidea > Taeniidae > Echinococcus > Echinococcus granulosus. Next base: position 1,322,737 of record NW_020170381.1, on the reverse strand, counting down.
GATTGGGGATATGATAACAGATGCTCAGACTAGCATATGTTTACCTGAGTTGACTAAACCAAGACATCACAAGCACAAGGGAGGAATTTTGAATGGTTGTTACAATGTCTATGTTTCTTAGCCCCCACTTCAGAATTCACATTGGCTTAGTATGAGGCTGATGAAGTACTTTGTCAAAGTGCATTAAAGTGGCAAAATATCTATTAATAAATTATTTTAATTATTAAAATCAAATACTTAATAGGTAGCACAGAATGGGAAGTATTCGAGGTTAGAATATCAGCAGAGGACTGCATTCAGAAACCTCTTATCCTTTGTTTCTGAGAGGGGTTTGAGTGTTGGTAGTCTGACAGTAGCGTTCCCGCTAAAAAATAACAGCAACAATCCTTTCGAAAGTCAGGTATACTTCGAACACTTTATGAATCCGTGAAAGTGGACCGCACTAGATGGACTTGGCACAGGTAAAATCCCCCGGATGTCGGTGTTGTCCAGCAACAAATCTTCCATCCGTCTTTGGATTGGGCAATACTAGAGCCATCTGATACTGTTTTTCTATATAGCTTGAAAGAAGCATAAAAAATGGAGGTAAACGTATTTTCTACTAAATAATTGTTGCAACAAGTGGATACTAAATGTCTCTTACCATCGGCATCAAGTACATTTTTCATAGGTGCAAAACTAATGACGTTAATAACCAAAACAGGTAACTAGGTTGAATCCATACTAAGTACATTTGGGCTCCAATGGTAGTGGAATTATATTCAGCTAGCTTGTTTGGAATGAACTTGTCACAGCCCAATAGAGTCGCCCCGGTAAAATTGAGGAACAATTTATCTTTTAATAATAGAGTGTCGAAAGTGCAATTCGGTGACCATTTATCACATTTTAACACCGACTTGCAGTGTAATCAAGCACGTTTGTGCTATAGATACCCTCACAATTTTAACCTTTTTTTTACGTCCACATTTGCATCCACACTTGATCAATACGACCTAGATAAGGTACCTTAAGTTTTGTAATCTGTGGTCATATCGCGTACGCAAGAAAATTGGCGGCTTTTTTGAGGAGCTTTTTCCACACCTTCTTTCACCTTTTGACCGTGGTTTAAAATGGCACTAAAACGTCAATCTACCATACTATTTTTGTTTTGCTGCTTCGCTTTGAAAGGGCACGTGAATGATAGTTATTTGTGTGGGTGTAGGTGAAGAAGTGGTCAGGATATACGGCAGTGCAGTCGCACTTGTGAGTAATCCTTTCTCACTAAGTGGATGCGTTCTTCAAGACGTACTGATGCTTGTGACCTGTGTTTGAACAGCAAAGTAGTCGAAAACTTATGCAAATCCTATAAAATGCACGAGAAAAAAATAAATTGTGGGGAGGGTGGCAACGCCTTCAATTTTTGCTTTTAACCGCGATGGGTAAGAATAATATTTTTAAATCGAACAATGTCTAAAAGCAACACAGGTGCACTTGGACAAGTGTGACTTACCATCATCGCGCTATAAATCGAAATCGAGAAAAGATGTCACAAATCGCATTGGATCATATTAGCAAAATAAGCAAATGTGGTGATTTGGGTTACTTTTCTGACATTTAGAAGATCAAGAGTGACGTGTAAATTAGTAAACGAACTTTCTGTAGATCAGACAGTTTCCTACACTTCACCTCATTTGAAAATCACGAAACGTTCAAATAAACTTGACTGCAGAGTCAGATGCATAATATTACCGACGCGTAAAACAGAGGCCATTTAATGGACTGGTTGTGAGCAAAATAAGGCACCAAAAAGCTGAAAACCAGTTAGTGCAACCTTAACTCAGTTTAGGCTTTTTCCCAATAGGCCTCCCGAAAACGGGGGTGGGAAGACTACGTGAAAGAAAACATTTTTGACCTTATCAGCCGCGGAGTAAGTCCACAAATTATGCAAAAACTATAAAAGTAGGTTAAAAACTAGTTACCTGGAATGTTTTGCGAACTTCCTCATTGAATAAAGTATTAGTATTCATCAAAGCAAAATAATGTGCCATCTATGTAGGGTGGATTTAAAATAGACCTCAAATCGCTGAGCAATTCCAAAACAGAAGTGATGGATGCTTGTTTAGATGCCAGTTTTTAAAACGATGCAGGCTTTGATCAATGATCTTATAATTGAACCAAAGGATTAAAATACAACCGTCAAAATTATCTCAAATGTACAAGCAACTTGACATAAAACCATAATACTAATGAGGCATTGAAATTCGTGTTTTTTTTCCTGATGGGCTCGCTTGAAGACTTGGCATAGCAATTACGAATGATCATGTCTAGCTGGTAGCTTTGGTGACCCAGTTTAGCTCTCCAAAATAATCTAAACATGCTCATCTGTGCCAATAAGGACAATGATAGGAAAAATTGGAAAAAGCAAATACTGATGATGTTGATAGCACTGGTGTAACGCCATTTCACACCAGGTATTTATTATATCCTCCAATCACCGGCCATGCTGATGGTAACGCCTTGTCTTACTATTAAAAACGTTAATTTCTCTCCGGGAAAATGAGTGTAACATTGCATGAAATCTATCTCAACGGGCAAAATCATCATTTGCACTCAGTCTAGCAGCAAATTTGTACCTCACGAAGTAACAGTCCTCACCCACTATTTCGTCTTTAACCCATTATTGATACAATGAGATACTTTTAGTGCTTTTCAATGGTTGAAAAGAAACAGGGATATCAATTCAATTGTTTGTGTAATCTCTACTACCACCTGGACATTTTTGGTTACTTTTATTCATTGGGCACGTACAGTTTTGTAGGTGAAACTCTTAAATCATTGTTACAGGTCCGGTCCTCCATAAACATTCGCCATCAACCACCATACTTACCCTGATGTAGACACTTTATTGAAAGGCAATACGTCAATGTCAAATCGGGCAAACATTACAAAGTAGACCAAAACGTATGTAACCGCGCACAAGAGGCGTCGCACCACGAGGGTCAGAATTCTTGTCGCAGAATCATCCTTCGCAAAATTGAGACAGATCACAGTGATCGTCTTCCTTAACGCTGATAGAATACTGCCTCGACTACAATATGCTTCCAAAAGTTCAGATGAAAACGTTATGCCATAGCTCGAATATTACAACGCTTAGGTCAAACTCAAAGCGGCTATCCCAAGAATCTATGCATACATCCGTGTTAAACGACGACGCTGGAACACACAAACTCAAACCAAAGGACCTTTTAAATAAAAACGACTGTCCTCTTTGTTCACTCTGAGGTATTTTACAATGAAATGTGGTTTTTATATTCTACATATAAAATTTAAAAAAAAACATTGACGCTACTAGACTTTTATTAAACAAGCACTTTTACATTTGCATGTTTAAGTCCATACATCGAACATGCAACGCCTGGCCGATTTCAATTCTTGGAAAAATTCTTCAGCCTCGGTTGACGTTAGAGAGCCCTGTTGTTGGATTATTCCAAGCAAAGTGTGCCTTACATCTTGAGCCATGCCCCTAGAATCACTGCAAACAATGTTAGAAAGTCAGGCACACGATACAAGCGTACAAAATTTGCAAGAGGAGAGTGGTCTAGTGATGTCAAAATGGGTAACTCAACCAACAATGAACAGGCTACTGATGTAATGCGAGTACATACCCACAAACATAAAAATGACCGCTTTTATCTTTAAGAAGAGACCATATGGTTTCAGCATAGTCACGCAAAAGATGCTGCACATAAACTTTTTGCGCCTGCTCCCGTGAGTAGGCAAACTGAAGGCAAGAAAGCACGCCGCTGTTAAGCGCATCATCTAGCTCGTTTGGGAGAATGCGGTCCTGGTTGCGACTGCGGCAGCCATAGAATAGCATAGCTTCACCCAACCTTCCACCTACAATAAGTATGTTTTTTTCTATTATCCGGTCATATTTCATCAAGAATGGCAATATGGAGATAAGACTAGTGAAATGAACCTTTAGACTTGATAAATGTTCTTTCTTGAATGAAGCCAAGAAAGGGAGCAACACCCGTGCCGGCCGCGACCATCACGATTGGAGTTGACGGATTTCGAGGCAATCGGAACTCCGATCTTCGCAAAAAGACTGCCACACAATCACCCGAGTGCATACTGGAAAGAAAATCACTAGCAACTCCCTTGTGCAATCGTCCTGAAAGAGAAACATGGGCCTCGATCACCTATGACTATGTAATTGTGAATCAATTTTCAGTTCCATATCAAAACTATTACCATATGAAATGCAACTGACATGCCTTTGTTTATCAACTGTCACGAATGCTGTTCTTAAAAAAATGAATTAGGAATATATTTTATGAAGATGAATGAAAAGTACCACTGAGGGATGTGTACTCCAAGACCTTGACAATAAGGCGCACTCGGTCAGGTTGATATCGGGAGGAAGAGGCCACACTATAAAAACGCGGTTGAAGACGTGGCAGCATTCGACAGAGGAGGTCAGCCGACGGTCTGCAGGAGGGCAGGTCCTCCAACACCTCAACGACATTCCGTCTCGCTGCCAAAATCCACTTTTCGTAAGCCTCTTCTCCAGTCTACATAAACGAAATTAGATCAGCCCTAATTTCACACTTGAAGCCAAATATTCTGTTGAAAGACAGGAATTATTAACAAAAGAAAATATTGACTTTTGATGCAGTTTCTTCAATTAACGGCACTAAGCCGAGCAGTTGAACGTGGATGCTTCAACTCCCAATGGTAAAGCGAAAGCAGACTCACATCTCCTGCCCGTGCAGCAATGAGATTTTGAAGGAATGCTCGCTCGCCTTTAAATTTCGTACATTGAGCCAAACACTCAATGAGATCGAACTGAGGTGGAGTGGTCAGATCCAAGTAGTGGGTGAATGCTGTCCTAAATGTGCATGGTGTGGGGAAACAGTTGAAGCAGTTTCTAGTCGAACCTAACCAAAGAAATTGAAAAATTGCATCATTTATTGGTCTAGCAAAGTATAACACTGATAAAGTACTATGGAGTATCTGTAAAAATGGTCAGTCATTCACTACTTAGATGATAATAAAAGACTAGTAGGACAAATGGATCAAAACGGCTGACCTGCAAGACTTGTTGCATAAATATGCTGCTCGGAATTAACGTGTAAAAGAGCACACAGCCTTCGAACGAGATCCTTCGAATTCTGCGGAAGAACAGCCAAACGATCACCGGGAGCATATCTGTTGAGTGTAAAATCAACATGGTATCAGAAGAATGTAGGCAGACAAGGTGTTGGACTTACAATTCGACTTACTTGATACTTGAATTACTAAGATTTAGCTCTAAGAGACGGCATGACCGATCAGTACAATTTAACAGCTCCGTGTTGGTAATAATGGCAGCTAAGAATGGGTTCTCCGGCGAAAAAGGCCTACAAAGAAAAATATCCTCATTTTCAGATATTTACTACAGATGGATTAGGACGATAATAGTCCAGTGTATTTCTCAACAAAAACTCCGACACTGTGGTCAATTATAGCACTTACGGCGCATTAAAGCGAAATGAAAGACGATGTTTAGGCTCCCCAGTAAATGACCCTCCAAGCTTTTCAACGTCAGCGGAAGGAAGATGGGTAAACGTAAATTTTTCACTGATATTCATGGACGCATCAACATGGCACTCGGTCAGATTATACAATTGACAAAGAGATATTTGCCAGGAACGAAAATCAGCCTCCAAATTGCGCGCTGCGTCACCAAGGTAAAGCGGGATTTTGCGGGAACCACCCAAGAGAGCCAAACGACGATCTATTCGTTTGGCGAATTCATTGAATTGGAGATAACCGGAATCACCTAAACCGAATACCTCGAAAAAAGTTTGACGGCGAATAGAGTGGAAATAAGTGGAATATTTATTTGGAAAGCGATTACAGGAAGATTTGTACGCATAGATTTCACTCATATCTTAACGAGCAAAATTGCATAAAAATGGGCAAATTGGGCGCAGTCAGGAGATTTATGGAGATCGACAAAGTAATTTTCAGAAAATGCCTTAGTAAATGACTGCTCATGATCAACAGAAACAAGTAGGATTCAATACATACTGAATAATTTAAATTTGAAAGAGGTTCACGCAGCGTGTGAAGCCAATTGCTAAAACCTATTGCACTATCCGGCGGTTCACCATCTCCATAAGTGGCCACGATGAAAATATTTAAGCCGAGTTTCCCATCACAGAGCAAATCCTACAGACATTACAAAAGTAAAAAGGTCTATTTAAACACACCCTGCGGAAGTTTGTCAAATCATTCACGGATATATCGGCACTCGAAGAGTGAGAAAGAATGCTTTCAAGGCGATAGGCGCATCGTTTCGCAGTTCCACTCTCTGTTCCAAAGAATATATTGAATTTGAAGACGGGACAGCGAAGATGGGTAGTGTACCAACGCAGTCGCAGCCAATAAAAGACCAACGTAGATACCGCAATCAGAAAAACAGCGTCAAAAAGCAACATTTCACAGGAATAGTAGTTGTTGGCCCACCAATATGCCTAATTCATCCAATGTTAGGGATAATGAAGTGGAGATGAAAGCTATAGAAGTGTAAAGGCATAACCCGATTCACACGCTGACAGTATTATGGAAAGTACTAATTTATATAATAGAACACTTACGAACACAACCTAGTAAATTCTGGACTGCAAGGAGAGCCACTCATCCACAGAAATCGTTACAAGTGCACACGGACTAATCACTAATCACAAGTATAACAGTGGCAAGCCCACTTAAAATTCACACGTAAACTGACCAATAGCTGTTCGAAATAATCGACCAGTAAAATATTAGCAGTTTTCAAGGTCGTAATCCGGTGTTCCGGGCTAAACTTTACCAGCACCAAATTTAATAAATATTTTAAGTCACGCAATAAGGGTCAGAGTCAGCCAAAATAGTCGTATGATGATTTCCTGATAAAGATAAAGAAAGGTTGGTTGGTTATCATGAGTCATGTCTCAAATACTAAAGCATCCTTGAATCGATCTGTTTCTTCCTTCGTACCAGTGCTGGAACAAATCATTAAATCACCTTATATATTGAATCAAATGTGAAATCAGGAGTCGTTTAACGCAAAAAATTGGTGGCCAGGAGTAATTCCACATCACCCACTCCTAACTTTTTTGTACACAAACCTCCAGTCCTCCTTGTTTCTTTTTAGCTAACATTGACGTGGGGTTCCAAAACTACCGAATGTAGCACCTAGAGTCTTCCTTGAAGTCAAAAGGAGTTATGGAAGCATAGTGGAAAATATATTGCTGATGTTCAGAAGAGTAGAGGCTGTCGGCATGGCTCGGAGGCCATGTCGGCAATCGGAAGTGCAATGGCGGACCCTCTGAAGCAGCGTAACCAAACGTAGAACTAAACAAGGGGTCAAAGTATATCAATAAAAATCCCAGAAACCCATAAAACCCACCACATCCGTCCCTCCCCAAAGCAAGCACTCTGTCACTGCCCAACTACGAGCATTCCAGCCCGTCAATCCGCCTGCATTATTTGCTACACTGGTCTCCGAATGCACATAATCCCGATAGCAAAAACTCTTAGCAAACTCTTTTATTTAGTTTGGTAAAAGTTGGGCATCAGAAAATAACTCCTTGGACATTCACAGAATAAATACAATTGGAACTGTCAGTGTCTAACCATCGGCACCGCATCTGCAGAAAGGGCACTGGTGCTTTTGAAGGAGAAGAACCTGATAGTCCTCTTTCTGGAAAAGCTACAATGAACAATCTCACCTGTTAAGTCAAATAAATTTGACTGGATTACAAATAACAAACGCATTTGAGACACAGTGTTAGTGATGAGTAGTGTGAATTCTTAGAGCATTACAATGAAGACTACGCGGTGAAAGATGAGGTGTGGGACAAATTTGTATAAGACCCTGCACATTCAGAAAAATCATTGACTTGAAATAACTGGGCGATTCCACTATACGCGCATCAATATCCTACCCATAGTTTGACTCTCTTATTACCTTTTTATTTGATACTGGCTGTATATTTGTAGATGCATAGGCTCAAGAAAATGTTAAATAGGTGGTTCACCTTATTGCAGGACTTGCAGCAAGTGACTCCAACTTCCGGTAGCACATTCTTAAAAAATAGTTTTCTCATTGGGTAACCAGGATCAAGGATGATAATCTCAGAAGACGGTATCGCTCTCATCGTTTTTGCATCTAATACGACAGGCTGATATTTATCGGAACCCAACTATATAGTGAAATAGGAATAAATTCAATGCAATTCAAACGTGAACACAGTAAGCATAATAAAAGTTAATCAGAAAAATCACCTTTTAAATTCCTTACGCAACGATAAAACGGTTTTTAAGGTACACGTACTTTATTTTGGCCAATTTAGCCCTTTTATTTACATACAACCACAACTGCACATACGTTGAAATTGACAAGTTTTTCAGCGAACACGTCTCGTTCAGTGTCCAGGGCCTTATCGTCGCATGATAGGCCTTCAGGCACAGCCTCACGACGAGCCGGCGAGTCAATTCGGATGCACTCAGCCACCTCCTCCTCTGTTAACTCGGGGTCTGGTATAAATTCCACGAGAGGTAAAATGTCTAATGGAAGTGGACATTATTTGAAGTCGTATGACATGATGGTAACAAACATCGCTATAAAAGTCTTCCAACCCACCAAAAGACAAAAATGAGTAAATGAAGGGCGCTTTGCAGTTGATGCAACGGTTGTCATTTTGAAGCATTGAGGTAGTATTTGAGCATCGATAACAAACAATAGTGATATCCTGAAGAAGATCACATGACAATAGCGTGTGATAAGAGATTATGCTGAATGAGTTTTTGAAGTAAATGATAGAAACTATTGATAGAAAAGGTCACTAAATTTCAGTGTAAAATTTAGCATAGACGAGAAGTACCGCACGTTTGAAAAGTGTGAAAACTTACTTCTGAGTCCTGCAGAGGTGTAGCTCTGATAGCTAAGCTCTGCAGCTCCACTATTCTTCGAAGTGGTTCCTTTATACGCAGAGTCTGTAGGCGATCAAAAGCGCATCTTGCTAGTTTAAAAGCATGAAGAGTGCTGCTATTTTTCGCCAGAGTACATAAAATGTTCCTATGATGTCATTTACGATAAGGAAAATAGTAAATTGAACCTAAGTAATACTGCTCACTACTTTTGGTGGGTCAATGGATTTGTATGAATTAGATTAACTTAGTAACCTATTTAAACGACACTAAATGCCACTTCCCCTTAAATGAAATGACTTATATCTATAAAAGGATACACTTTAGATATCCCTTCGATTTCGTCCTTTCCCATACGATTTAGCAAATATCGAGCCATATTGAGGTAGGCTTCGGGCATGTGAGCCGCGAAGGGATCATTCTAGAATGAAAGAGGGACTTAGAAGGTAGATAAATTTGTGACGATGTAACTTTTGAGTGATCAAGTTAAGGTAACTAGAAATAGTATTGAACGAGGATAAAAGAGCTGCTTGGGGACACAATAAGTAAAAGTAAATTGTTAGCTATTTGATGATAGAAGTTAGGGTGTCGTAACAATTGAGGATCAAAGATCACACTTTGTAAGACATCCATTAATCCCACACACCCTTTAAACTACATGCAGTTACCATCTTTATTTAACCACCTCGACTTTTTTAGGGTGAAGTGGGATTGTTTTAAATAGATTCTGCCAAAAAAAAGGATAACAAACGCAGACTTTTTTGAGTCATCCATTACTAGCTCACTTTCATTATGATTCAGCCGCGACAGAATAAGACAATTCTTACCATGTATTGATGAATGTTATTGTACACATAGTACAAGTCGGCGAGTTTGGAAAATGCTTCGAATCTTTTCAAATTGTTCCGCTTTGCTCGCATATCTAAGAGGTAATATGCAAGAATGTATATAGTTCCAAGCCGCTTTGAATAAACTTAATTCTATAAATGGCAGACCAGTGTACCGTCTGCTTTTTTAGCCACCTCGGCACATTGCCTCGACAGCTTCCAGTAGTACCAACTGGCATCGTTGAACCTCGACTCAAAAACAGCACAACTGGCCAACTCTTCAAGAAAATTGACTGCTTCTTTTGCGAGTCCTGCTTGAGCAAATGCTATATTCGAATAATGAATTTTATTAGAGTGTGAGGCTTGAATGACAATATGAATTAAAAAGGAGATGGGAGAAGTTGGTTTTTAAATAAACACCGGCAGAATAAGCTAAAACTACTCGATATAATGGAATACAAGTTGAGGATAAATGGTGCATTATCTTGTAAAGGCGAAGCATTACCAGCTTGAGCTTCTTCAAAATCGTCATTTTCGGCCAACCATTGAGCGTATGGAAGGTACACTCTGCGCGTGAACTCGGGATATTCTTGAACCAGTGACAGCAACTGAATCAAAGGATAAAGCGGCAGAATAACCACGACCTTGTGTGTAACAGGTAGCAAAGAGGCAGATTTTAGGATCATGGCAATTTACGGGAACACTATTCAAGCCATGTTGTAGAAACGGCAAAAAAAAACAGAAACTAACTCACTTCATTCCATTTACCCGCTTTGATAAGGATGTCAACTTGGCTACCGATATCACCCATTCGGGCATAGCAGTCGGCTGCGAAAGCATACTCTCCCAAGTGCGCCAACTTTTTTGCACATAAGTCCAGACCTATTCGATCACCCTTGTTAATTTTCCGACTAATTTCCAAAAGTCTAGAGAATATGAAGTAACCTCATGAAAATGTTTTCTGCCTCGAATATGGGCTTTAAAAATGTGGGAAATAAAATTTACCTAGATGGAGAAGACAAGCATCAAAATATATAATTTTGCAATGGCACATGTTGAAATGAAATTTTTTAGTGATTGTTACGTAACAAAAGCGCTCAAATACGGTGCATGACTAATGAGAGTCTCCTTTAAAAAACGGTACACTATTGTAACGAATATTATTAGATGCCGGAAACGAAAACAATGAAATAAAAGTCCACAGAGAGACAGAACGTGGTTAGGAAACATGATTAGTGGATATACACATCAACCCATCCATGTTCGACTGCGAGTTCAGCAGCTGCGGCAAAGTCTCCAACTTCAATGAACATGACGGCAGCAGCGCGGTAATCCTTGGTGGCACGTGCCCATTCGGCGTGTTTGGTGAGCAGGAAACTAGTGGCATCTTGGGGCTTCTGATCAAAATGCGCTCTGCCGTCACCGGCCGCCAATACCAATGCCTCCTTGGCCTCGGCGAATCGCCGCAGATCAACGTAGAGACCCAATACGCGGTCTAGGTGGTTGGCCTTTTTGAAAGCTTTAACGGCCTCATTGTAGTTGCCTTGGTAACAAGCCAGTTCAGCTTCTATGAGAAGTGTCTCTGTTAGTGCCAACTTTGAAGCAGGCTCTTGAATAGCACCACGGCGTCGGTATGCCTTACCATAGAGCAGCAAAAATACAGGGTTTATTCAAGATTCAAAAGTGGTTTTCAAAGGTATACGTGGACGGATTGCACCGTCGTGGATGAAGTTAAGAAGTAATCACAAATAAAAATGGCATTACTTACGTTTAACTGTTGAATGTAGGTCAAGTGGAAATGATCGCCGAGTTGAATAAATGCTGACTGTGCAATCTAGAATAAATTGGTAATTATCAAGGTTAGATAGATCAGGTTACTCTATAAATCGAAATATAAAGTAGTTAAAGCATTCTATTTTTTTAATAGTATGAAATATGGTGCACTTGTTCGAAAGAAGCAATGTTTCATGAATGATAAGCACTGTAACAAATAAACAATAAGTTATGTGTCCGCAGCGCAACTTACGGCAGAAAATATTGACAATACATCACTAAACATACTTAAATGACTTCATTTTAAATAGACCATAAAATATTGACACCTGCAATTCCATGCCGAGGAGAGCAACTTTGCCAAGCTCTCGCCAATCACTCTCTGCGACACCTAGGCAGGCAATACGATAAGCCTCCTGCAAGCGACCTGCACTCAAATAGTAATACATCGCCTGCGCTAATTGTACGTCTACGCATCTTACGGTCTGCTTAGAAATACAGTAGACAGAGGCTCCATTGAAGCTTATCACGATTCCCTAAGAAAAAAAAAACCGAAAAGGGCACTTTATAAAATAACACTTTGAGTGCAAATTGTTCGGTGATTCGACATTTAAAATAAGGACGTTTTACTCACTTCCATAGGTTGTTGATGGCACACGCAGTCATCAACTACTACGTACAAAGTATCATTATTACAGTAGCAGAGAAGATTGTTGTCGATCTGATTCCAAGCAAAACTTCGCGCGCCGGATTCCTTAAGGAGGATAGGAATACCACTACTTTACTTTTAAAAAGAGTTTGGCTAATTTAACCACTTAGACAACTACACACATTCCATGAAAAAAAAAACAAGAACATAAACGGTTTTATCTTAAGATTTAATGAAGCCATTGGAGCTTAATCATAGCCTGATGATGATACTTTTCATTTAAGGGGTATTGCAAAATTTTAAGCTTTTGTTGGATTTTTATACTTACTCATGATTTCTCCCAGAATCACATTTCTTCAGAACAATACTTAACATTCGAAAAAGTACAGTGACGTAATATTTCGTGAAAGCTAAACAGCAGCATTACTAAAACAAACTTTAGAAACATATTATACAAAAGACTTATTAAAGTGCCGGAAATGATGTAGAATACAAGTCAGGAAAATAAGCTGAAAATGCCTAAAGAACTACCTTCAAGAAACTGAAATTACTGGTAGTCATCGGTTTAGTTCAGGTAATGCCATGCTTTAGAGCAAATACAACACCTGTCCCTAACTGAAATTGCATTAAATACAAAAGTTTCCTTTCTATGATGCAACCAGTAGTTTAAAATATGGGAAATCCGAAATAAGAACTTTTGTTTTGACGGCGCCAAACCTTTCTACTAAAACACTGGAAGAGAACAACCTTACGCGCATGTGAATCTCATTTGTTATTAATGAATGTATTGTAAGGGTGCTGCTCCCATCAATAATAGCAATTTTGTCACAATCAGCGCTCACGCCAACGCAGCTGATCGTAGTCGCAACTTTTATTAAAGGTACGGCGAACAAGCTACTCAGAGTTACTTTGGCAATCTATAAACGAAGAAACATTTGAATACGGTACATATTCTTGGACTTTTTTTACAACTTTTTAGGGCCAAAACCTTAACCATATCGATAAGCAAAATCTATCGAGCTAAAATTCTAATGTTCCCATCATAGACCTTTTAAAAATACATAAGGTTATTTCTAATCGGTCCTTATACTACTGCCTCGATAACCTTACCTGGCTACATCGCTAATGCATACAGACTTTAAACCCAACACCATGCTAACACGTCTACATACGTAAATGAATGGATTTAACGCTATTAACCAGTGGCATTGATAGTTGAATATTAAATCGACTTAAAAAGTGGGAGTTGGAGAGAAAGGCAATTCGCAACCAATAAGAAATACAATATTATTAGTTAATCAACTTATTGGACGCTTAATCAAGCCTTTGGTGTCTTTAGAAAACAACAAAACTTATCTGTCCATTAGACATTCCGATGATCAAGCCTTCAACTTCTTCAAGTCCACCCTGTTGGCAAGTACACTGTACAGGTGCCTCGGCGCGCCATTCTTGCACAACTTTACTCTAAGGAAGATTGGAAGATGTAAAATAAGATTGAGTAGCAGGTGTGAAAGCAAATCCACCAGTCATGATGCAATCGACCAAATGAGAACCTTAGGCTTAAGTCTCTCTACGGCTAAAGATGCAGTGAAGCCTGACCTGAATGAACGCAGACTGGTCTTAGACTAAAATATGCGATGCCTCGACAAAGACTGTGACAGCCAGGCCTACGTTTTAATAATGGAGAGATCGCTGGACACTCATACATTTTGCACCTTCTTTAATACTTCCGGAGTTTAGCTGCTAGATAAATGCTCTTGTCCATAGCCTTCAGCGTGTAAGAGCCAACTGTAAAACACCGGTGCTACCTATCCCAATAATTCAGTAGATTAATCGAATCAAAAATCACGATATTTATTGCTGCTGTCAATATTAGGTTATTGTGTTATTCTTTCTATTTTGTGGATGACTCGAGTGCAATCACTCACCACGGTGCTGAGCGATAAGGGGTAAAAAAGAACACCAATGACGATGGTGAGCGTCACGTCACGTATTTAAGCTTATAATAATACAAAATAAGCCCGGTTAGATGTTCGATCATTGGTGTCACGACCTCATCATCAACTGCGAATATTTGCGACACGAAGACCTCTGGTACCAAAATGAGATGCCTTACAAATTTTTGAAGTACCCTTTTTTAACAACGTATGAGTTGCCACGGCACCTGTTTTTCAACAAATGACATATTTGCGAAACGATGTGTTTTTACATGAGGAAATAAAGCATTTCTTAAACTATTCTATTCGGCATCACCGCTAATCGAAAAACAGCTCCACAGAAGGCATTGTATACCGAGTGAGGTAATTACATTTCAATCCAGCTGTCAACAAAATATTCAATCGTGGAATAATTTCCGGCAAAGCAACAATCACTTCAATTTTTAACTAGCCTAACGTGAAATAGCTCCATAAGTACCGCCTTCATCAAAGATGATGTTGATTCGTTACCTGTGAGTTTATGCACGTTATACGGCGCCCTTGAAAGTAGACAATATGTTGAGACGTTAATAGGAGTAGTTGACAATCAAACGTTAGCATAACCTTTTCTTGTATTCGGTAATGCATATCGAAAGCATCATCAAGTGCCGATTCGTAAATGAGGATACGGTCTGAGAGTTGAATCTGAATTAGTGATGCATAGCGTAGACATCCAACTCACTGCTAGTCGATTCCTATAGACAGCAATTTTTTCCACCACATCGCGACATTTGATGCGAGCTGGATATCTTGAGACGGAGAATGTCAGCCTACCTCTTTGTTCTGTCACTAGATGCTGAATAACCACATCTGTTATTATTTCTCTGAAGGCATAGCGATCGCGAAAGAAACTATGAACGATGGGTAAGGAGTATGTCAAGCTTCGAATAGTTCCATCTTGACAACCGATTATCTACAACGCAATTAAAACAATTTGGAATTATTCCAGTATTATAAGTAAATCACCCAAGAGAACGAGAAAGATATGGCCGAAAACACCCAATTTTACTCACCAAGCACTTCTCTCTTGGGTGCTTGGCAGAACTCAGAATCCAGGAATTTTCTTCACTGAGAGCTCCAAGCTGACAACCCTCATAACTGTACAAATTCACTTTCCGATTTTGTCCAGCAATTGCCAAATACTCAGACAAGTCCCCAATCCACTTCATGCACATAGGAATAAATCCAAGGTAGCGATCTTTTCCACACTAATATTCGAATGAACTGAGGTAATCAGCTATTTATAGGCTCACCTTGATGCCAACTGGACCTTTGACAGACTACATTAAGAAAAAGCACATTTTAGGGACTGATTAGCAGGAATAATATGTAATACTTTTTGTGCAATGGTGAGCCTGCTCATCAAGGATCCACTTGGCTGCAATACCTTAAAAACAAAATTAAAATATCAACAGGACTGGTAAACTGCATCTTCAATTGGAAAACGCGGAAAAGCGCACTTTTGCATGTAAAACACCAAAAATACATTCATTTTAATCTAAGTTTGTCAGGACAGCAACTATATAACTAGGTAGCATAGGCGAACCATATTAATATACATAACAATCATACAACTGCACTTGAATCATCCCACATTACATGCTTTAGCCAAGTCTTTTCGATCTTATTATTCATTCAGCAAGTCGGAACGATTAAAATGCTCACTTAGCTTGCTTTAAAAATATGTAGGTATGCACTGAAGGAATTACCTAAATCATTAATTAAAAATTTAGCCATTTTCGACAGACAGTATAGAGCAACAAAGCGTTTTATTTTCACCGACTTTAACAACTCACCTGTTTACCGGCTAAGTGGTAGAACGACAACCTTTCACTCCAATCACAAACCGCAAGCATTTCCGCTTTACAAGAGCTGAACATGCCGCTGTAAGTTCAAATTACTTTAAGTATGTCCACTGCAAATCCCATATAGCGGCTCCATCCCCCTTTTCAACAGACATCATCTCTTCCCCACCCTAAAACTACCAGCACATTCAGTGAATTACTTGATTCCGTATGGTCACAAAACCATTTTGCAAACCAACGGCTAGAAGATTTCCGTCATTTGTCCACCCCAAACAGAGGGGACGACACGGAAGCTTGGCCCGCTTAACGGACTTTTGGTCAGGCGTCCAGAGACCTTAAAATACGGTTTAGCACTACTGGCGAAATACCCAAATCACAGGATGAACAACTGACTAGAAGTAACACCTTTGGATTGAAACATAGACTTTGTACGCTGGAGTTGTGCCTTCGAAGGGTAAATAGTAGACCCCGCAGAACTTACGTGTATTTTAAGACGCCATCGAAGCCAACACTTTTCCACACTATGACACTATTATCTACCCCACCACTCGCAAAATAGGATCCATCAGAACTAAACTTAACACACAAGCAAACGTCTCTATGACCTTTTAATGTTCTCAGCAATGTTCCGCATTCAGCTTTGTAAACCAGTACGTTGCAACCGGCAACTGCGACAATTAATTTGCCATCAGGACTAAAACACAAATCCCAGACACTTTAGAGTATACAATGCAGAGCTGTTTTACCACGTTGGCAAACAGGACTTTCCCCTAGTTTTCACAGACCAATTCGTAGCGCAATCCATCAGCCGGCTCCTCAGTTATCGCAATAATTGAATTGGTATGTATATCGAGCCCTTTGATACAGCTAAACAAAAATTAAGCCATCAATATATCTCATAAATTTGAAAGTTTAACGCTAAATTTTTAAATTGTCTATCCTAATAAAATAAAGTGATTTTGTTTTAGTTTACATTTTTAGTTCACATCTTGACCGCGTGGCCGTTGCTTATCTCGGGTGTTGGTCTGCTTCTTTTATGCCGGCATGGTGTTCAGCCAGAATCGTTCTTCCGAAAGCGACTCTTTCGCGTTTTCTGGTGTTGTTTATTTTTCGTCCATCCCTACTGGCATGAATGTTGCAATGCTAACCCAAGAACTTCAAAACTTTGGGCCAATTAACCGTGTCTACCTTGTTCCAAAGAAGACGTCGCGTGACAAGACGCAGCGTCAGTATTCGGAAGGTTGGGTGGAGTTTGTTAAGCGCAAAAATGCCAGAAAAGCTGCAAGAACTTTAAATTGCTTAGAGGTTCCTGGAGGAAAGGTATTTCCCCTATTCAAATCGCATCTCTAGAGAAAACCTTGGTTCGGTGAACTGTGGAATGTGCGATTCCTTTCAAAAGTAACTTGGGATGATTTGTTTGCAATGGAGCGTCAGGATGAGGAACGAAGAAGGATTCAGAAGGATCGTGATATTATAACCGCTAAAAAACAAGCACGGCTTTTCAAAAACAGTATTGATTCATACAAATTGGAGGCTAGGTTGAGAGCGTCCAAGAAAGGAAGGTACTTTACCTAGCGGGAACCTTTTTGCGTCTGCGCTATAGTACTCAAACTATTTGCATTTTTGGTTTAGTATTTCATGCTTGTTGTCCTGTATATCCAGTAGTCATTTCCTGTTTTGTAGTTACTTCATTAAAGTTTTGCATTGCTTGTCTTCGCAGTTGGGTTGATTTTCATAATATTTTACTGTACCTGTAGGTTTAAGGAGAGAAACCCCCTTGATTTGGTCGCTCTGCAAAAACCTACTGAAGAGGAGCTTAGAGATCGCATGGCGCGGTCCAGTCGTACGGCTCCTGAAGGCATTGAAGGGTTTTCCGCCCTGACTGACAAAGACTTTATGAACAACCTCTTTTCCGGTGGGGCATAATTTGATCATCTTTATCATGTGTACACATGTCACTCATGTAAATAGTATACCTGTACTTGTTTCTTGCAATTCATTAGGTTTATTGATTAAGAGAATGTACATTCTTTGGCGTCACTCTTTTTGCAGCAAAGTTGGCACCTAGGCAATGTAATG
Organism: Echinococcus granulosus; assembly: GCF_000524195.1. Classification (NCBI taxonomy): domain Eukaryota; kingdom Metazoa; phylum Platyhelminthes; class Cestoda; order Cyclophyllidea; family Taeniidae; genus Echinococcus; species Echinococcus granulosus. Next base: position 1,304,688 of record NW_020170381.1, on the reverse strand, counting down.
ATGGTATCTGCCGCGTGATGCCACCAGTTTTCTTGTGCGGATTTATTTGTTCTTCCAGTCCGCTTTGTTTGCTAACTAGGTTGGGTTGTTGAGAGTTTCGAGTACGGTTTTGTGCAACAGGTAGACTTGTTAATCGACTGAACGCTGTATAAAGTGAAAGCATGTCATAAACTAGTTATTTTGATCTTAATCCGACGTTGAAACTCCGATAACCGTTGCTTTGTTTGCTGTAATGGAATACATATAAGCAGCAAATGGCAGTCGTCCCTAATTACATTTGGTAACCGATGGAAGGGATCTGAAAAGCAGCCTTTATTGACTTTATTCAAGTACCGGAAATGGCATCGGAAAATGCACTGTCCACATATCTTTTATGCGAAATGGGAATTTGGTTCTAGTTTATCAACAATGAATCCCGTAAAAAGATAAAGCAGATTCAATCCAAAAATACTAATTTTCTTTATGAAGATCTTCACTCCCTAGGGAGATGTGAATTTCGGGGCTTCACCAAAGATCTGTGATAGAAGGAAAAGACACAGTGCCTCGTTCGTCCAGTAGCCACCATGCGATGTAAACACGTGCATAAGTAGGTTCTGTACAGTTAGTTCTTCAGCTTCAAGCTGGAAGTCGATGCGTGCGCGGAGATGACGCTCGGAAGGAGACGGCATCATTTTCATTCCGTCTGCCGGCTCTTCCCATGTGTCGAAGAGGCTCGCGATTCCTGGAGGGTGACTTTTCTTCAGGTAATTTGCCAGGGCATTCACTTTTTTGGAAAGACAAAAACATGCATTGATTCGGGTATGTACTCATTTAATGTCTTCTTTTCCACGCTTCGTATCTCTACTTTGGCGCCTTATCATCAGTCTTACCGGCACATTTTTCCTGGTTTCTGCTGGCTCTTGTCTATGGTTTTAGATTAATGCCTTTAAAAGACTAAGTGAATTTTTCTGAGTCGGTTGGATGGTGCCAATATTTGCACGAAAGATGGTGAAAGGTGGTGGGATTCATGAATGGTTAGATATAAGATGGTAGCTTACGTGCGAGACCGAGAGATTTTGGAACCGAAGAAGATGAGTTCGTTCTTGCCTGCAACTGAAAGTAATCATGCGGTCGTGCTCACTGCAAAGGCTGTTGATGCAATAACTATTTCTTAGTAAATACCTTCGAAAACTTTGCTTTCTGTTTGTTATTTGGCTGTTTTTCTATAAAACCAAAAGAATCTTCCATGGGACGTACAGGAGGACTCTTGGGCAGATCAGGAACTTTGAGGAGCTTGGGATTGCCAATAACGGCTGGCTGAATATTAGTGTAATGCCTTAAGATGAGCGGTTCTAAACGATATGCCTAAAATATAACATTCCATTTACGTCCAAAATTCACGGAGCAGTACAGATATAAGTTGTTTTTAAACATACAACTGGATCACGGGGGTGAAATATATTAAACAGTCGGAAGTTCGTCCTGCTGCTCTGCAGATGGGATTCATCCCTAAATTTTAAACAACTCTTCAGACACTCGGTATTTTTGGCGTCTGAATCTTCATCAATATCAGAATCAGGAGCTTCCACTTCATTTTGCGCCTGGGATTTATCCAGTGACACTTCTTCATCTGTCGGCTTAACACCACGTAAAGCGAGGAAAACACCCAGAGGAGAGCCGAGGCAAAAGAGATTTTTTATCTACATCCACAAAAACATGGCTTATAATTCCTCAAGTTGTCATGATTTTAATCTTTATAATTACCAGCGAAGTGCTTTCATATACGTTGGAAAATGAAACTGCATTTGCATTTTCTCAGGCTTTGCTGAGTAGTGTTAAAAACACAATCGGCATATCGAAAAAAAAAACAAAAAACGGATTAGGAAGAGACCTTTATCACAGGAATTGAAGCCAGTGATATGATTATCAAGGTTAAACTAGTCTATCGTGGTTCATCGCAAACTAGTCAGGGACGGTTTAAGCTCGTGTTATGCTATCTGCTTTTACATTCGTTTTAATCCCTTAATCCTCCAGTTTTATATTCTGATAACAAATGCGATTTACCCTTTTCCCGGTTAAAAAAATTTAACTATCTTGAAAATCCTTTTTTGTAACTTGTTCAAAATTCAAGTTCTTGGTAGGGAAGCAAATGCATTGGCTTAAATGTTTCCTATGCTTACATCGTTTTCACTGAAAACGGGCACGCGTTTAGACGATAAGTTCCATGAAGAAGCGATGACGGGCGACTTATTGCATATAAAATTAACTTTTATAGCTGAATGGCAATAAAAAACCCAAACCTTTGTGCCGAAACTTTATTTCAAACTATATGTACTGACGAAAACAAAAACCAAAAAATATTGATATAATACAAATAACATTCAGCCCCATTACCTCTATTGTTATATATTGTCTGATGTATTCTTGCCATGTTCGTTTTCTTTTGAGAGGAGCCTCTATTGAACGCACTTACTGAACATTGTCAAGCAGCTAGAATCTTGTTTATGCATTTCTTGCCTTACGGGAAAGTGCAAGAAGATTAAGCATCTAAGTAGAGAACGTGCCTTTCTGTAAACCCACTAAGGAAACACAAGTATGCACACAGTTTTTGCCTTTCAAATGTCAATCTCTAAAAAGTTTCTGTTAGTTTGATAGATCCCATGGAGTGCCTTATCCTTATGGCGCTATTAATAACCGTAATATGCATAATTCAAAAAGTGCCTTCGTTAAGTCCAAATGTCATACTTCAGGAAATGAGGCGGTACTGGGTAGCTCCGGTACATCCTGAAAAGAACAAAAATTACTTGAGTCGATGGTGCTTTTGTCATACTAGTGTGCCCTAGACTAACCATGACCACATCACTATTATCTAATCCACCCACATATCGGGGTATTTTAACGCAGTCAATGAATCACTGAAGACTGAATCTGATAAAATTACCCGTCTCAAAAGCTTGTGAAAATACGGTCAGGTAAATTAGATATCCACTAATGGTAGTGATATTCAACATGCCTGTTCATACTTATTACAGCGAATGGGGACCATTATTGATGGTAGACAAAGAGAGCAGGAGTGGAGATCAACTTTGATTTAGGAACATATCCTTATATCGATGGTATCAACAGTTAGAAAGACCTGTATTTTAGAAGCAAACCATTTACAACGGGAATCGGTTTGCAAATACATCAAGTGTTGAGTGGAGTGCTCTCACTCCATCATATTTTTGAGCAAATCTGGAAGTTAAAATTACTCGAATATCAACGCATGAAGTTAAGGAGGAAAATGCAACTTGTATGAAAGGGTCTAGCTTTGTTAGAGCGAGCTCAAAGCCCAGGAGAATGGAAGGGCATACCTCGGAGGTGGGTATTTAAAAGAAACCGGCAGAAGGTTGGAATTAAAACACATCCATTAAGCACTATCTAAAGCGTTATTGAGACGCTAGGAGACTCTTTCAAAAGAGCCAAATAAGTACGGTGTCGATGACACATTTAAACAGGAGAAATCTGACAAGAACACTTGGTTCCAAATAGAGTAAGATTCAGAAAAGTCCTGCCTATATTTTTATCAAATGCTGTACTCCCATACATAGTGGTAGTTTGGACTTAGCACATACATGTTGGCTTAGACGCTTACAGTTGAGTTAAATACAAAACATTAGTCGTAGTCCGGTTTAAGTAGCCTAAACCACCAATTCAAAACCTTCAATTGCTCTTCAATCAACTGGATGCCGAAAAGAATGGGCAATGCGTGGAAACACGTGATTAGCATTTCTACCAATAAGTCTATAACTTTCTCTGAAATACAACTTACTATTCTGGTATGTTTTTGATAAAAAAGTGCACAACAAAAATAATACCTTCTGGGATTCTGTGCGGTTTAGGAGTTTTCGCTCTATTTCTGTTAACCTAAAAAGTGACGGAATTGAAACAAGGTTTCGTTAGACTACGAACAATTTTCGTAAAATACACAGTGGGACTTTTAGCAGGTAAAATATTTCAACCGCCACTGGCATGAACCGTTTACAATTAGTGGTTATTTTTCGCGAAACTAGACTGTGATTTTTAATCTGCTTTGCGTCTAGTAGACAAATTACCGTGCATAGGCCAACTTTGAGATACCAAAATTTTCGAAATATTTAAGTTAGCCCTTCATACAACAAGGTATGCAAAAGTTATGGTAATTGTGCAGAGAATTATTTTGTTCTTTGTATACCAAGTAGAGCTCCATTTGCTTTAGTCCTCGATACGAAGAAAGTATCGAAATGGAATCTAAGAACAAATATTTGAATTCGTCAATAATCGCAAGCAATGGGAATTAAACGGTTACCTGGTGTGATGTGAAATCAGGTCACAATTTTCGTTAAATTCATTGTTCATCTTCTAAGTACGAAAAATAAATGTAAAAGAATAATAGAAGAGGAGATGTTAAACTCATTATAAGGGGAAGATTAAATTTGAGAGCCTGGGACAAATAACGTTAATTTCAAATCCTTTTTGACAGTGCGGTTGAATAAACACTGGTGGACACTGAACAGTTCGGTGAACTTAACTGGCCTATAGTGAAAGTTTGCGTGAACATCAAGCATTTTTCATCTTTAATTGACACCTTTACGAAATTTTATTCCTCCAAAATCTTGAATCAAAATACTTGAAATCAAATAGGATATCTCTTTAAATTCTAAGAAAACCAATATTGTTCCTTACTTGCAACATGCAAATATAGGCCATATCTGAGTACATGGGTGTGGATGTTGTGAGAACATCAAAGGCCACTACAGCACCAAGAGAGTGCGCCATAATAGAAACTTTGCCACCACGTTCTGTAAAGTGAGGATTACGTGCACAGAAGAGACTATAGAGACGAACAACTTCGTGATGGAAGGCCCTCATAATCTCCATGCGTTGTATGGAACTCGTATAATACATAATATCTAGTGCAGTACTATTGAGGTAAGCACGTAGAGGCTGACAATCCGTTATAGTGACACTGCGTATAATTCCCTCATTTAATGGTAGATTTGTACGCCATTCAATAGGTAGGAACTCCAATCGACCCTTGTACTTCGTAAAGTACTTTTTTTTCAGCCTTGAGCACGTTTCTCGTAATCTAAAATACGGTAGAATCAAACACCAGTTGAGCACCTGACGTCTTATCTCAGTAAAAGGAAACAGAAAACTCTGCCATTATCGGAGCCACGTTAATTAACAAGCAACTTGTTTATAGCATCTTTTTAAAAAAAGGCTAGTACCTTATGCAGTCCCATGTGATGCTACCTAGAGTTTGTCCGATTCCATGTGCAATGAAGACAAGATGTGATACATCAGAAGGTTGATCATCCTTTGTTGCAAGTTTATTATAACCCCTTGATAAGAGGATGCCTGAACAAATGTCTTATTTGCCAGAATTTACCGTCAATCATCGAGTACTTTTTCCTGAAGTAGTGTGCAGCAGCATTCGTATCAAGATAGACATCACCGTTCTTTAAGAATCTGTAGTATCTGTTATTAATATTCAAGGAAGCAATGACTGAACTAGATTTTTCGACATTGCATACCATCATTTTTTTCATTTTTAGGTACCAGGAGATTCGGCAATTTCAGGATTTCATTAATGTAAACATCTTCTAGCGCTTTGGATTCGGCTTCATCTATTGGCTGCCAGTTATCAGTTCTAAACCACAGCCCTCTTTGAACAATCGCTGATCGCCAAAAGATGCTCCTTGAAACCTTAGGAATTCGATCGCAATTCCAGTAAATTGGGGTGCACAATCGAGTTGAAAAGTCGATTTCATACAACCCTTCTCTAACTTCAAGCTTGCAGTCACCCAAATTCAGACCATTACAAAATTCTTGGTACTTTGTTTCGATACGAACAGTATCATATCCGGAAAATGGTTCGACAGTTGGGGTAATGTTCTTGCATTTCAGTGGTTTATAGAACCATCTGATATATTCCACAGAAAGGTTATTCTCCATAGTTAGTACACACAAATGTTGTTGAGTAATAAGACCTTAAACTGAAGCGTGGTTACAATAAAAATGGAGGTCTTACCTATCTGTCGTAGGATTTCGCGCGGAAAATTGTGTTGATGAACTGCGCACTTCACATGACCTCAGAATTATGAGTGTTATAAAATACTTCACGTGATTTACTCTTGCTATTTCTACGGCAAAGTAAAGCCTTTTAGAAAAAGCCTTACCTTAGTCCCAATAACATCCACATGCAGTAGATGAGCGTTCATGCATATAATATTTAAAGAACCGGAGTAATTATTATAGTGTCAATAATTACGAGTGCCTGTTTCCCTTTTAAGGCACATAGAGAAGCAGTTAGAATACCAAACAATTTAAAAGGGTCGTTCTAAAGAACTCATGCTATTCTGACGTGATCTGGATTCCAAATCGTCCATTTTTTTAAAAGGATGAATTACCTACCAAAATACGGATTTGCGCAGCTGCGAACATTTTTTTGCAACTATGCTTTATCACTTTTTGCAACAACGTTACTTTAAATCTGTACTTACTTACATCCTCAGGAATCATAATAAGCTGTTTAATTTTAATAGGCTTTTCCATGACGGAAAACTTGAAAATAATCTTGATCAATATATAATTGTAGTACTTATGTTGTTTTAATGTGCTTTTCAGGGAGGAGGCAAACAGGAAATTCGAACCTTGTAGCCGGGTCGTCCCCTCCCTGACCTAGTGACCGCGGCTCCCCTCCGTCTTGAATATTGTATTTTCCCTATCCCTCTTGTCACCTTTAATAAAGATGTCCAAAGCGAATCAACCGGGCTTGTCTAGGAACGCTGGGAATCGGGGAGCGGAGACCGAGGAGCCTCGCTCCGCATAGTAGTTGAGAATCTGCCCGAGGATGGCAAAAATTGCATTGGTTGCTTTAGTTGACGCTGACAACTAAGCAATCTAGTTTAAGATGACATGAGCCGCCTGATTAGTTCAAATTAGGAGCGTATTGGCACAGAAAGCTTGAAAAGTTTCTTATAAGACCATTTTACTATTCAGCATACACTTTAAAACATTTTTCAACGCCGTCCTAATTCGTTTTCTCTAGAAAGCCTAAAATTTGCTCCCAAAATCAGTTTACTATTGAATATATGCTAATTTAACCTGCAAACTTCAATATTTTTTACAATTTTTTTAATTTTTGGTTTTTGGGCTACCCGTATTTTTGTTTCCTATACCGCCTTTTGCATTGCCTTAAACAACTGCCGCGTTTCTCAAGCTGGCGTTAATGCACTCAATATCGACTGCATTGCTGGGATGCCGTGCCTGCAAATTTGCGAGGTTAAGTGAACTACGATTTTACTGCTGAAAGCATAGGATTGTTTTGTTCAGGTGAGGTTTGCGTGTTTTTTGTGAGACCTCTTGTAGTAATATATTTTTAACAAGTTTGATCGAACTATAGATTCTCCTATATATTTACATCTAAGCTGGTTATCGTTATTACGTCTTTTACAATTATATCTTGAGCAGATACGTCGGGTTTTGTTTTTATTGCGTGTGCTCTTACGATATTTTTGTGGCTTACATGTTAATGATTGGTCCCGTCGTAATGGCAGATTTGAGTGGCATTGCTCGAAATCAGGCCCATGAATTTCTTATTTAATATTTTTAAACAGGAAATGTGGGGGACTATGTGAGAATGGTATTTGTTATTTGAACCTAATTCTCTTTTCGTTGTTCTCAAACCACTAGTCTAGATCACTATTCTGTCGTTGTACACATTATGGATTTGCCTTTTTTTAAATCCTTACCTTAGCGCTTTGCATAAATCTTATTTTCAGGTGCTTTTACTGCCTTTAGATGTCTAGTTCAATCATTTTCTGGCCTAATGTGGACTGAGTCCAGAATACCTGGATGTTTGGAATTAACGCAGCAATTAAAAATTGACACAATTGTTTTCTGTGATGTATTGCGTGTGGCCTACCCACATAAGCTGACTTCTGTGCAGTTCTAGGCTGTACCTTTGGGATCAATCCATGATCCATTATTTCTTTGATTTCTTCTAGAATCGATCGTGCGATGTTGTCTTATAGAAATACTCACCAGGTAGTTCGGGTCACAATCTGTATAGAATCTGTAACAAGATGTTCCTTTAATTTCAAGCAGACGCCTGTGGGAAATTTTCCAAACTGCATTTTATGTCTAATCATTTCAGTTTTTATAGGGTCTTTTAATTGCTATGACCGATTTAGGAGCTAATATTGCTTACTTGGCTTTTAGAGATAACTTTTGCATACTGTCTTCTACTTAGGATTCTGATAATGCCCCTTCGTCGACGAATAGCTTATCCACTTGTGTTGATTTTCTGCTTTATTGCGATTGTTGTCTTCAACACTTCGAGAATCGCAAATATTGGCGGACTCTCTGAAAAGAAGAATTTTAATTTTTTTATTACTGACCGGAACAGCAAAAAGGTACGGTTTGTTCGATTTGCGTAGTCTTACACATATCAACGATTTTTAATTACCGCGTGGTCTTCCGTAACATATTTACCAAATTAATTGGCAGTAATTTTACTCGTGTTAGCGAATGATTTCATTTTCTAGAAAAGAACTTTATCATACACAGTTTTTGGCAATTTGTAGCTGTGTTGGAAGCGTTTTCTACTTTATTTCTCATAAAGTTACCCACATTTAACGCCTTTGTTTTGGATGAAATATTTTCTAAGCTACCAACTTAGAGTACAGTAAAGCATTAAGTTATTATGCTCAGCCCTTGCATTCGTGGATCGGACTTATTTCAAGTCTTCTTCCGTCCATAACAAGTCATGATTTTTGGATAAAAAATTAGGTGCCTAGTAAAATCAAATCCATTGCAACATTTTTTTTCCTTTGCTTTTGTCTTCCAGATGTAAATTCCCGTATTTTTGTAATTAAAGTTCTTTTAAAATTTATCTAACAACTTACTAGATTTGTAAATGAAAAATTAGCAAAAATTTTGGACATAAACCTGACCTTTTACACTTTCGTGACTCGAAATTTAAAAATGTGCTTATACTATTGCTTCTTTGTAAGCAGTGGGTTTAACCTGGGGATATTTCACAAAATGATGTCCTTATATGCTCCCTAAGAATAGTGAACTTTTTATTTTCGGTATGTTTAAAAAAGCACTAATTTGAAGCCTGGGTTGGATGTGAATATTAGATTGAATTTCTTTTAGATCCAGAGTCTCCAGAAGTCGAGCCTGTTTGAAAACGGGACCGAACTAATGTTCTTCACAAATGCATCTCTTCCCATTGCTTTCTACAATTCCTCCGACTTCACATGGACGCCTACCAAAGCCGCAATTGTTGCAAACCTTCACTTACTCAGAAATCACATTCATAGCGTCAATGAAGCCCAATATATTCACAACATAGACCGTTTTGGTAAAGCTTCCCCCCTCTTTATTATCATTGTCCAGGTAAGCAAGCTTCATTTATACTTATAAGATGATTTTAATGTCCATAAGTCGGATCATGGTGACAAAAATATGGAGTTTTCCCCAATCTAAAGCTACCTCTTTTCGCTTCTGCTGACCATTTAAGCCACGGTTATCGCTTTTTTTAATGAAGAAAGTTACAAATAATATGGTAACTAGAGGAACTTTAGTGTTTGAGAGACACTGGAGAAATCAGGTAAAAGGTCATCAAGGTATCGCCTCTCAAACGGTAGGACTTACCAATAACAATGACAATTATGAACCTAGATTTTTTAGGAAATGCACACACTAACGCAATTTTCTTTAGGTCCATCAACGTTACACTCATCTTCTGTATTTGATCGAATCGCTTAGGAGAGTGCGTGGAATTGAAGAAGCACTTGTGGTGTTCAGTCACGACTTTTTTTCCCCGGAAATCAATCGCATGATTGCCGCCATCCGATTTGTCCGTTTCACGCAGATATTCTTTCCGTACAGTCGCCAAATTTTCCTCAATTTATTCCCTGGCCCTGATCCAAGAGATTGTCATACTCGCGGGTATGCTGGCAATGACTTTGATTTATCACCTTTTTGCCATAATCTTTCTTTTCTACCTGCGGTAAATTGAGAATTTGTGGCTGGGGATCAAAGTAACCCGTATGCCTGTTAGATCGGTTTTTGAGAAATGTTTAGTAGTTGCACTTTGTTGTCGACGTTTATTTTATTCCAAGTTCCAATCTGCTTTTTATGAGTAGCTGATATTAGTAGTTCGATTAATTCTAAATTTTATTTGTACGAATTTTGTGTTAAGGCGATTTTTCGCTTTGCAGTATTATCTGTGTGCTAATTTGAATGCCTTCATCGGAATTGATAGATTTATTGGTTAGCAAATAATTACTTCAGTGGAGTCTTTGCTTTAAAATTCATAAATATCTGAACTTATTTGCATATTGGTATGTAAAAACATTTCTTATAAAAAATGCCTATTGCGTTGTTATCGTCAAAGCAATTATCTAAAATGGGGACCTAGGGATACTGGGTAGCAAGGTGCCCATTTACCATGAATGTGCAAATTTTTGTCGTATCGTTAATTTTGCCCCTCCCCTCATAGTCTGCAATTCGCCAGGCGTTTTGTCGCTTAGTCGTTATGAAGCCGTATCTAATCTCCATTTGACGTGGAATACATGATTTTTTGAATTTGTTTGCCCATGTTCCTCATCTCATGATATAGGTGGCATAACATGTAAAATTAGTTGGCCTACATATCGAGACATTTTCGCACTCCTAATCTTCAACTTAGAAGGGCAAACTTTGGAATACGTATTAAGAAAGTCTCGCCTACTTGTCATGTTTTATGTGATTAGGTTTCCTACCGCTTTCGAAATATGGCATGCCCTTTTGTTCTGAAACTGCCTGAACTGTAGCCTATTGTAGGTAAAAACTACCAAGCACTACCCGGTTTCAGGTTTTCCTTTTTTGTAATCATTTAAATTGTTGTTTGTACTCCATTAATCTCAAATAAGTGATCCACCGAAATAATGTCTTTTAAATGAGTTATTTTTTTATGCCTCGAGCCTCCGCTCTTGGCCGATTCTCATAATGGTCTCACTGGAAAATTTTTAATAACTATATCATATGACATTTGCTGTATACAAAGCCTTTAATCGATCAATGTGTCAATAACTTCGGATGAGGATGAATTGAAGCTACCTCTATTATTTTCTCGTGTGAAGCCATTTAAGCTTAGCGACATTAGGGGAGGCGCTCAGCCTACGTGCTTTCGTCATAGGTTTATGAGCATGCGTGAAAGTAATTTACTTCGCTCCATCACTTTATTACTAATACATTGTTTTTTTGCTAACTCAGTGGTAACTTCCTTTTATTTTACGATTTTATGTGGAATATGAAATTTGTTTCTAATAGTGCGTCACCTAAATATTCTGTGGTTCACCTTAAGTTGTCAAATCATCTGGAAAAAACGTTTTTTTGTTGAGCTATGTATCTTCGCAAATTGTTGGAATCAACATGCTCTGCGCAAAAGGTGCATCGACAACCTAAGACAACAAGGTCATCGTATAAATAGATCAATATTGCTACGTACTCAGTGTTTATATCTTTATAAACGGTGCTTTTATATCGTATTATCAATGAACTTGTTTCAACTGGCTGTTTATTTAACCGCACTGTTAAAATGTTATCTGGCATTGTACGTGACCGCAGGGTCACGGAAAATAACCGCTAAAGTTCAAACTCTACTTAGATTTCAGAAACCTTATTTAATTATGGAATTTCATCTGCCTTCCATCTGTTTTTTGGAAAATGATTTCAGACATTGGTTTGCCCAAAAACTATGATCTATCTTAACTTTTGTAGTAGAACTAGGCGGAACAGTAGGAATGAGGTGGAAAATTTATTTTTAATGAAAAGAAAAAAATTGTGCTTTAGAGCCAAAGATTGTCTGAATCATGAGTGGCCGGATATTGCGGGCAACTACCGTGATACCCGTTTTGCCCAAGTGAAGCATCACTGGATCTGGAAAGTAAGACTGTCTCCTTGATGTTTTAACCAATTCAACCTATTAGGTTAATTGGGCAATTTTTACCTTTTAAACAATTTATCAGATCGCATTTTAAAGTTTCTCTTTGTCCAACCCTTTAAAATGTCTTTACCATCTTTTGTGGTCCAAGGTTAGTCATCCTAGAAGTTCACAAAGACAAAATGGTATTTCAGGAAAACGGAAGGGTGTGGGGTCCCCGTAACGATGCGAAATATGATAAAATAAACTCTCATGATAGAGACTGTATGAATTTAATACTGTGATGCCAACACACAACCACACATACTGTTGGGGCGCGCTTTTGCAGACCGAGCGATGGCATGAACGCCTATACGCGTTTTCCGTGACCCGACGCTCAAGGCGTCCAAACGGGGATCAACGGCAGTCGTACACAGGGACAGCGGTGGAAGCTAGTCTAATTAGCGGCTGGCCAATATTCAGTCACACACACATCTCTGTACATCCTCTGTGTCTCCAGCAAGGTGCGGGAAAGACTTCAAATCGACTACGACCTCATTAAAATTCTACTTTTGCGTGAGTCGAGTACCACAAGGGTACAAAGGCTACCTCACCCAATGCAAATTTTAAACTTCGATAACTTCTTGGGTACTATGCAGGGATGAGAAGACCACGGGCTGCTGGCAGGATGGATAAAACCTAAGTTCAGCTTTAGTTAAATTTTATTTTGGCTGTTTTGAGTTTCTCTGCGAGCAGGCATCTTGGTCTTGCTGAGACGGGAGAGCAAGCATTGCTATTAGTGTACACAATATCTTATTTCATTGTCAGGGGGGGCCAGTTGCGCAATGCTGGGGAATTAAGTGTTGAGAACTGGTTATCAGGGAGCAAATCCATTCGGATGCCGTCGAATTGATCGCAGTACCTTTTCGTAGAACGGTAAATGTTGTGGCACTGTCGTGGAGTTTTACACCGCTGAGGAGACTAACGGTCAAGATAAAGTGTGAGAGAAAGTCAGCACTAATGAAGGGCTCATAGTATGTCGGGGACTGTAAGAATGAAGGGAAACTGACACCGTGTAGTGATAATAAGGGCAAGAAACTGTTGACCATGTATCTGGATGACTTTGCTCCCCTAGGTGATGTATGGGGTAGGTTTGAGGTTGAGTTTATATTCGCGTAGAACGATACCAACCTTTTCACCGGCATATGCCGGTGTTTGCATGCACAGGGGATGAAACACTTGATGGCGTGGCCAATGGTGGGTGTTATCGAAGTTTACAATTTGCATTGGGTGAGGTAGCCTTTGTACCCTTGTGGTACTCGACTCACGCAAAAGTAGAATTTTAATGAGGTCGTAGTCGATTTGAAGTCTTTCCCGCACCTTGCTGGAGACACAGAGGATGTACAGAGATGTGTGTGTGACTGAATATTGGCCAGCCGCTAATTAGACTAGCTCCCACCGCTGTCCCTGCGTACGACTGCCGTTGATCCCCGTTTGGACGCCTTGAGCGTCGGGTCACGGAAAACGCGTATAGGCGTTCATGCTATCGCTCGGTCTGCAAAAGCTCGACCCGACAGTATGTGTTGTTGTGTGTTGGCATTACAGTGTCAAACGTTCAAGGAAGTTACACCATGTGGTTTTCACTGGCCAAGTTTGTAATGATACACAGATTAAGAGTAATTTGGAATCATAAATAAAAAAGCCAACTATTAGTTTCTTTTTGTGTCTTCGGTCTAGCTTTGTTTTGTGATTAATAAGATGAATATATCAAAATCCTTCAACGGCCAATATATCTTATTGGAGGAAGATTATATTGTCCTCAAGGATATGCTTCACGTTCTCAGCTTAGCCAAACAACTTAACACAAGGTGAGTCTAATTTTTTTTACTTTTGAACAAGCAGAGCTAGTGTTTTTTTCGTAAAAACGTCAGATTTTAAGATAATTTATTGCCTTATTTATTTGACCACTTCTTTGTGAACATTTTGATTGATTTAAGCGATTACCTAAATCGCTTCAGAATGTAACTGAGACGTTTTTTAAGCTAACGAGAGCCATGCCTCGATAATAATAAATCTGTATTAATGAATACGTGTCAATCCTGCGATATATATTCGCTTCAGTTTTATGCATCTGGAAATCTTCAGTTAGTTTAATTTGATTTGAGGCGCATATCTGTGTTATTATTCAAAAAAATTTCATGAGATAGTAAAAATATCCTGAGTTAGCTTCGAGGTTATCATACTTATTTTAGCTTCGATGTCATAGCCCTGGGGTCCTATGAAAATTTGCAAACTTACAACGCATCTGAAATCGTAAGTTTTTTTAATATTTGCAACTTATCCAAGCAATGAAATACCGTATTGTATGCGCTTAAGCTTAAGTCACTCAAACAAATCGGTGAATATCATGGCACTTAATCACATCTCATCATGATTGACCATACATATGGAATTGGTGTTGCCTAGTAGCTTATTGTGGAAGACAAAAGGGATTAAACTCCCAAATCCCTCGGTTAACCATTCGGTTTTACATTTCGGCATGTCATCCAAATGTACCATCACATCGTATGCGGTGCAGTTTTATTTTGCCTTTACTTAGACCCGCTTCAAGAGGCACTTGCTTTTGAAATTAAACTATTGATCAAAGCGCTACTTTGGTAGTTTTGTTTATGCTACCTTCAATTTTTTTTACCTCACCTAATGAATTATACCAATGGCTAATGAGCAATTTTGGTGGAATTTTCTTGAATAGGTGCACGAAACTTATTGGATCTCTTCCAAGCACAACATGGGAATGGCGTTTACGAAAAATCTGTTTCAAAAATTGGAACCATACTGGAAAGTAGGTATTCTTGCTTGTAGTGGAACTTTCTTCTTTCACCCAAAATGCAAACTTAGTTCAGTTTTGTATAAAAATTTAAAAGTTGCTGACTCTTGCTGATGCACATTCTCCTTCAAACTTATGTTTGTTATTGGGAGAAAATTGACTGCCTTCCACGGTGGAGTTCTTCTTTAAACTTTACATTAAATGCGCATCCACATCTTGTTCCCTTCCCCTCCCTCCCCTCTTACTTTTTATGGAAAATTTTTGAGCGTTGATCGACGGAATCCAGGTACGGTATTTGAAATCTAATTTTTGGATTCGCTGGACAGCTCCTACCAGAAGGTAGCAAATGCACCATTTTTTTCGTTTTAAGAACTTTTGCATTTATGACGATTACAATTGGGACTGGAGCCTTTACTTCATAGACCGTGTGTGTGCCAGCGAAAAGTTGCGTGTCCTGCATTTTAAAAATTGCGGTCGAGTCTTTCATACTGGCTCTTGGTATGTTCTCATTTTAAAAACTTTTTAAGTAACGATTACCTTTATTTTATTGCGCTTGCTCATCTTGTACTTTAAGACTGTATCTCATGACTTTTGTTTAGTGACTGAGAAGTCGCATTACGCATTATTTAGTCTGTAATCTTCTGGGACGCAATTTTAAACGGAACCGTAAGATCACAGCAACTTGGTCTTAAGGTTAATTTGAATTTAGAGGCATGCCTTGACGAAATGTCTACAGAAATGTGAAAACATCGACACAGGAGATGTTTCAATTGGGGTCCCTGATTAATGCACGGAATCCTATTGTTTATAAAGCACATTGCTAAAGATCAGCAAAACTAAGTAGGTGTGCGAAAAAGGGGCACCAGATAGGAGTGGAAGTGAAGTGAGTTTGTTTCGCCTTATGCACACAGTGGCCTACACAACAAGGGCAGCGAATGTGATAATGTAGAAGCGTCGGTTGTGGGAGTAATGGAGCGGGTAGCCAGGGGCGGCGGCAGCGATGAGGGTCTCTTTCCAGCAACGCTGATGGTGGAGATGGCTACGGTGCAACGATCGGCGGTGCCCCCCAATGGGGGTTGGGGGGATGCGCGCGACCATGCCCTCTGCCTCGCCATCGTGAATAACCGCTGGCTGCCCCTCGCTCACTTTCTGCCTGACGATCCCAGCCATCGCCGTCTCGATGTCTTTGAACCCCTTATCCCTGGTGTCTCGGACACGGCCGTCTCCGTCCTTTAGCACTGTCCTCCTCCCCTCCCCATATTCTCTGCTCAACACCGCCACGCCTGCCTCTGTGGTTCACTTTACCTCAGTTTTTGTACGTATACACACATTCCGACACTATTACTACTTTCAACACTTCCACTTTCATCCTGGTTTTATGCCCTATGTTTGTGTGGTCGTCTTTCACAGCTGTGTTGCGTGTTCAAATGAACTCATTCCTCCCATCACACGATGTGGACGCGCGCAAATGCCAACTGTGTAGTTCTACTGTTTATTTATAGTTGAGTGAATTTGCTGCTACCGATTTTCGACCGGCCTTTTTGGGGCTTCAAACAGTTGGAGTTTTCATTTTCTATCGAAGTTATGCTTTTCCCATTTTATTGGATTTTGAGTTGTAATATGTACGACTTTTTAAAGATACATTTAAGTGGTAAAACAGTAACTGCAAATGCCAATATTTCAAGATTAGAAATTGGGGTCGTTTGTGGGTAGGTTGATTATTATGGAATCCAGTGGCTGCTTCGATTTGTTAGTTGTTCTATACTAGTCTCGTGAGGTCTGTTGTAGTAAACTGGAACCGAGTGCATAGATTTGCAAGTACTCATTCAGTGGGCAGAATTTTGCCTCCATAGTAGGCAGGCACGAGAAAAATCCCAACTGATAACAGCCTACGTGTCAGTTTAGAACCATGTCACCACGGAAATCATTCGCAAAATAAGTTCTTAGCTCTTACAGAAGAACAGTGGATCGTCTCTTAGGGATTTTGTCCGGTGACGACAGGCATGTTCCCTTTTGTCCCCTGATCGTCGCAAAACCCTCTCGCCGTTTGGATCCAAAAACTACATCTAGTCTCTGAAATATCTGATTAAAATAAGGAAACTTCATCAATCTAGATCTGTCGAAGGCCATTGGTTTAGTCACTGATTCGTAAGAGATGGGTAGATAGATTGATCCGTGGAGGTCTGCTCGCTTGAGCCTTCTACATGAACGGTATCACCAGTTAAGTCCACGAATCAATATGGCATTTGAAGCTAATTAAGTCTCAAATCCTAAGACAGTTTGAGTTTAAACGTCTGCTAAATGTTGACCTTTGTGGTGTCTCTATATTTCGTCACCCTCCAGTTCATAATACACGGACTTAGCAATTAAACAGTTTCCGGTCCGGTAGGGCTGGTTTTTGATGAACGAAACAATCTCTCTTTTAAATGGGACAGGAAGAAATACAACAAATCTAGTCTAGAAGACTGTTTTTGCATTGTGCGAATTCATTTAAAATTTTATCGCTTGGTAGGGCTTAAAACGTTTATTTCAAAAGCACACAAAGCCCGCAGCCAACGGCACTGTATATTTCATAGGAATCAGCTGTTTTGGGTATGCTTTGTAGCAAGCACAGCCTTTCCCAACTACTTCCGGTAAAATTTTGTCCCCATATTCCTAATTCATTGGAGAAATCATTGGAAACATTTTAAAGGACTCGGAAATGACTTCTGGAGGCAGAGGAACTTAAAAGATTGAGATGAACTAGGTACAATGGAATGATAAAGATTGAATCTCCCCTGCATGCGGTAGTACCTGAAATTTCATCTTAGAAAAGTATTTTGCATAGTAGTTAAGGTAAATAAATGGAACCGCAAATTACGCATTACTGGCTTGTCCAAGTCAGATCGAAGATCTAACAATTTTTTACCATGAAGCATTCTATGCGAAACATAAGCATTTTTAGAAGGTGGAACAATGAGGTGTTTGGATTTTTGCTATACCTTAAGTTGTAAATGCAGTACTTTCCTCAAGTTTTTGAAAATTTAAAACTGAGGGGTATGCCTCCTGTCCTGGGCTATGCGCACTAGTAATCATAGCTGGTAGACTGTCAATTGAAAAAACGTATGTAATGTTTCTTACAACTTGGGGAAGTCCTGGAATAGTGAGTAGATGTTTTGAAAGCGAAGTAACTTTGTGAAGCACTCAGGTAAAGCAGATTCAGCATTACAGTGTCTTTAATCCCTCGCGTATTTACACCATTTTTTGGTCAATTTCAATAAAAGGAGTCAAAATATTGCTTTAAAAAAAACTTTTATGAAGAAACAAGGACTATAAACCTTGTTTCAATATTATGTTTACAATTATTTTATTTGTTATAACTTCGCTTCGACCGTCTTAATCTGAAAACTATGCATATATTGAGTAACACCAAGATGATTGCTAGTCAGAAAGTTGGCGCATTAGTGAGTAGCCCGTTTGTTTTATGGGATGGTTTAATTTGATATTTTCTCCCGCCTGTCAAGAGCTGCCACAAATAGATAAGATAGGTGTCAAGTGTCGATATTTGCCTTCAGTATAGATGAATACATCTAGAAGCGTAATTTCAAACCTTAAAGCGGGAAAATATTTAAGCATTTTTAAAAGAACTTTGCAAGACATTGCACATCGTTCAGACGTACCGCAAAAATTCGTGCGAAACTTCGTTATGTATAGGAGACTCGAATTCCAACAATAACGATTAGTGTTACATTAAAACCTGGTTTACGATCTTCAACGATGTAATTTTAATTTAGAAAAACTTCACAATATTTTTACTCAAATGTGCTTTATATTGTCCGGCTTTCTAGTGCTGAGAAGTTTGGTTTGAAGAAAATATTACGCATTGTGATAACATAGAATCGTGTAAGCAATGCAAGTTTTAGGGGAGGAACAGTTTATTCATATCTGGAGATCGGTAGTGCTTTCTCGGTCACGAAGTTGGTCTGATCGGCTCACCTGCCATCTAAATGCATTCAAACGAACATGCATTGCAAACTTCATAGCTAAGAATAATTTAGGTTAGTAATAAAGAATGCAGGAAGTTAGCGTACCGTTGTAAAAGCAAAGCTAATTAACAATATATTTTAATGGTACAAATTTGTTATTTGTTTCTAAAGACTTAATGGCTGGTTTCGAATAAGTTTGTTTATACTGTAAATGGGAGAAGTATTTCACTTTGTTGTCCCGTCCAAAGTTCTGCTAAGAGTAAATAGAAGGTGAGCTAAATCCAATACTAATTTTGTATGTATGCAGAACATATTTTATCAACAAAACAACCTATTTGCCACTTAATAGCTTTTAAAGGTGCGAAAAAGTGTCTGGTAGATAGGAGTACTTTACTAATCATTCTGTCATCTTGTGATGCTTTATACAGGAAAAAGGTGTTAACGGAGTTAAGCAAAGACCTTGTACGTTCGTCTGTTGGTGGTGGGTTTCTCGACCCCTTTTCCTTAGAAAAGAATAATCAGTTACTCCGCATTGTGGCAACATCGTTGAGTAGCACGTGGGGTCAACTCCATACATTGTGCATTTCACAGGCACAAATAGAAAATACCAAATAGAAAATAGAAAAGACCAATTAAATTTACCACTTTGCCTATTCAGATAGGCAAAATAACTAAATGGAAGCAAAGAAAACAATTTAATTAAGTTGCCTTTATCCAATGTAGAAAGATTCAACTTATTTAGAATGGAGAACTAAGCCAGAGTAAATCTATAAAGGCCATGAGTAAGACTTTGTAAAATTTCAGTTTGCCTTCTATAATTAAAAATTCCAGTTGGATTTTGATGTCTCCTGGTTCCTATATTTTGTATGAACAGGATGTGGACGGCTAAATACTGCAAAGCATCTTTTTCAGTAGGTGCTGGCCACGCCCCATTTGTCGGCCATGTATTTAGACTGTATGGCTGAGTAAATTTCCCATCGGATTCCGGTACTTAGTACATGCTTTGATTCTAAAAAAGTGGGAAGCCGCTCATGTGGTTTTGCTTTGTTTTTTCCCACGAAATTTAATACTCGAGAATTCGATGGCAATTTGATTACAAACATTGGTTTCATCGCATTTCTAAACAAAGTTGCGTAACACTTGATTTTATCCATTGCTTAATAGGACACTTCGCATAACATGCATCAACCTAATGTAATTCAGCATGTTCTACAAAGGCTCTAATTGAAAACAATGACCTTCTCCTTTTCCATAAAACTGATAAATTTCAGGGAGGTATAATGCCCTTCCGGTGAGGATTGTGTGGGTACCCCACTTATGCTTGATCATTGACAAGAAATTCCTATTAGACAATTACGTCTGCAGTGCAAAACACACAGCAACAATAGTCTTCTGTGGCTAAAGTGACATCTGACTTGAAAGTGCTCGACCAGCATTGAAATACAAAAGCCATGGAAAAATAAAAGAAGAATTCGTTTGGCTTTAAAAGTTATTGTTGTCACCTACTTCATGTGAAACCCTTATGCATGGCTTTCACGACTTTCCCTTCCCTCTACAAACACTCACACTAAGCAGCACAAGTTGTTCTTAAATCGCTAACTCAACATTAACGATAAATTCTGCTACTGCACCTCACCTGAATGCTGTGAAAATTTACTAAAAACTTTTGTAGCCTTGAACGCCACCTCATTGGGCCATCGCATGTGCATACTCTCTATTGCAAATAAACGAACACGTTTTGCAAGTGCCTCACTTAGTCGTCTATAATGGCACAAATAGCGATGTGGATGAGACACAGCGGATAGCGTGCCCTTGTAGTTATCTCCCATTTTCTCCCGCTTTAAGTAAGTACGGCAGTAAAAGACGAATCCAATTTTACCCATTAATTTCAAAGTTAATCATTTACCGGCACTTGAACATGGCCATTGATACGAAATATGGAAATGCCTAGCAATCTAAGCTTTTCCTGAAATTGTTTACTGGATAAACTAGTGCATATTTTATTCACAATATCGACGTCTATGTAGTCAAAATAAGGTCTTCGACATTCTAATATAAACGAAGCGCCTAGTTTTGAATCTCAACGGGTACTTCATTCAAACTTAATTAACTTACTTTCCTAAGCACAATCTCCAAACGACAGCATCTCCAATGTTTTTGAATCAGAGCTTAATAAGAAGGAAATAACTTGTGTCTTGCAGCAGATGCTTTCACAGGGAAGAGAAAAGCTCACCTGGGTAGGGTAGTGGGTTTAACTCCGAAAAGAAGCGAATTATTAGCAAATGCTGATAAAATAGTAGCAAAGAGAAAATCAAATGAAACCAATCACGAAATAGAGACTCGAAAAGGCCATACTCACCTCTATGCAAAGTAGGCGTTACTGCTGATCTCGTCTGAGTGGAAGTTATGGGAGTGTCCCAATGCAATTACCGTGAAATGCGATGATTTAGCTGGCAAGGACGTTCATGAACAGCCCATAAGAGCCGTTTTTAGGCAAAAAGTCTTATTCTATTGAAATTTTTACTCAATTTATAAAAAGATCAGCAAAATTATGGTGATTACCAATTGATTCAGGGTAGACTATTGGCCCATACCATTTGTAAATCTGTGAATCCTATCAGGCAAGTCAAACCTACAACATGGGAGGTCCTAATCAATTAAGCGCACAATCGAAGGGGTACAACTTAGTGCAAGGTTGACTACTTGATACTCTGAACTTTGTTATTCTTTTAAGACATTAATGCCCATTTTGTAACATTTACCTAGATTTTCGGAGATCTTCGGGATATTAATATCAATTTCGTAGAAAGGCACACTCAATATGCACAAAAGAGACCTATCATCAGAGAGCTACGATCTTAAATTCATCCGCTATTTTTAAATGATTGGTACAGTGGCTGCCACTAGGATGACAAGTTTTAACGCACTTTATTAAATGCGGCTATCTAAAGTGGCTGCACTTCCGGCAAACAATTGGGACAAATTATGCTATTTTGGCTTTTTAACACACGCAAGATAATGCTTGCCAGGGCCTAGCGCTATTGTGCGCATTGACGACAAGCATTGTGTGACTTTTAGTGGCATTATGCTACAGCTGATGATGAAAACTGTCTACCTTTCTTCTCTTACTTACTTTCTCAACTGAGAGATATGCGAAAAGCGTCGCGGAAACCTATTTTAAGCCTCTTTTACTGATTTAAGCTTATTTTATGTCCACTTTTATGGTCTGTTATTAGGAGAGCTACCAACTTGATTCTTAGGGAGATTTTGTTCATAATTCTTCATATGCTGTCATTTTTTAGCTCGCATTGATGATATCATCATTAGATTTGCCTATCGTAATTTGTTTAAGTAATATTTGTGGATGACTAGGACTAGCTATAATGCTTTCAAATTATGTGTAAGTGCGGTTGCACACTTTTTAGAAAAAGCCATTAGCACTGGTGTATATTAATTCGAAAGCAATTTTTCCTGCATATCTGCAAATGTATTCATTATCCTATTTTTGAGTTTGTGAAATTTTGGACGATTCGATAGCACTTCCAATTTAGAATGGGTTTCGTATGAGCATTCAATAAAATGATTTTCTACCTCTGATGAATAATGCACGATCAGTTATAAAATTTAGGAATAAGGAAGCTTATCTATATCATCAGAGAGTTCCTGTACGCTTATTAGGGCATGCAACAAGTGATAAATTGAGCAACTTCTTGGGTACTCAGAAGAATTATATTAAAAGAGAGAAATGCCACAAAAGAGGCATGCCTTTTAAAAAAGGGCCTTCGTGCCCACTCGAGTAGCTGCTGCGTGGTTAGAGCGCTAAAAGAAAAGGTGTTTGTTCCGCGTGGCAGCACATGACAAAATTTGGCAATGTGACCAAATGAGAAGCCATCACAAATATCGTCCCACTTATGAAGTTAAAAGTGTTACTTTAAAATTTGTCCTTCTCTATATCGAATGCACATATTCTGCCCGAGCATTATGTCCTCTTTTGTCTTTGGGGAGGTCTCAGACATGTACATTCGGAAAGCGAACCTGATCTACCGCTGGACGATAAATCTTAGCGGGATGGAAGAAGTACACATGCTGCGGATGGGGGAATCAGTGACAACCCCTAAAAAAGGTAAGAATGATATCGACCCCAGTCCTGTGTTCTTCATGAACGCTAATAACGGCGGAAGCGACACTAGGCTGCTTACCGTACTCGTATGATGTCAAGTAAGTGAAAACGCGGTTACTCCTCCACTTTTCCACTAGTTAGAGAGAGCCTAGATAGATATGGTTGGGTAAGTCTGAAGTAAAAATATTGTCGCAAGGAGGATTAGAAGCGAAACCCTGCCCCCACAGACCTGTGTTAAATCCCGTCCCTTGTTATGCGACTGTTTTTTGTGTAAGAGTTCCCTACGTCTAGCCATGGGCACGCGTAATGGTCAGCACATTCCTCCCTTCCCCAATACAGTTCCAATACGGGACAAAACTCCAGGTCCGGCAGAAATGACAAGAGGGGTCATTGACGTTACCATCAGGTATCTTCTTAATTGCACGGATTTTTGATGATTAACGTGGTTGGTCCGTGGCTGTTTTTCTTACAGCGTCGATTGCGTTGTGATGGCTAACGCTGCAGTTTAGCGGAGAGGAGCGCCGGGGACGACGCTCAGAATGGGAGAGGGGCTGCGTAATACTGTGATTGTTTGTTTAGCTCTAGGTTTTGGTAATGAGGCCACTAAAGTGCTTTGCCACCGTATCTTCGTCGGGTGGGCTGGCTTCCGGGCCATGCTGGTGACCTCAATCCACTCTGTAAATAAAACGCATGCATTTTGTCCAAGCATTTTGTCCTCCTTCTTCCTCAGGGAAATCTCGAGGCTTCACATGCAATGTAGTTAGCTCGATAGCGTGGTTCTAAAGCAAACACCTCTTTTTACTAACTAATGGATTAATATGCGTTTTTGCACCTTTGTGGTATGACTCAATGAATTCCGGAATTGCAAAATATCGGTGCAAAAGTGAAAGTGATATTACAAGACGGTAGCTCAAAATCCAAGTTCTAAAACGCATAGGTAATATAAAATCTCAGTTTTCCTATTCGTTGTGTAGTCAAATATCGTCTAAATTATCGTGTTTTGTCGTGTTTGGTCCTCAGATAACGAAACATCGACAACAGGATTGCTGAGTTGGGAAACTTGAGCCGCAGATCCCACGATTACTTGATTTTATGCAAGCCTTAGAAGATCAGGCTTAATTTTGCTCCAGCTAGGCTGTTTACAAAAGAATTAAGAGTAGACCAAAAATCTGTCATTGCTTAGGACTGGAAGTTATGCAAACGCCCAATTCCATTGGACTATGTCTAGAGTTACAAATGGGTTTTGACTATTTTTAAAGCTTGTGGTGTTACTTTAGAAAAACGATATTTACAATAATAGTTATTTTGAAGGAAAGATGGTAGGTACTCTGGTTTTTGGTCAACAAATTTGTTGAATCTTTAAGGAAGTTCAAATTTGCGGCAGCTAACTGATTTTAAATAGAATACTTCACGGAATTTTATTCCCTAAATAGCAGCATTGTCGCTCGTATTTACAAAATAAACAAGGGATCTCATTATTTTTCTTTTCTAATCTAATTCAACATTGACGGACTTTCTACCCGCGGCCGTGTCATAAAATGGATCAGTGACATAAATTTTGATTTAAGACATTTTTGCGAAAGTTCATTGAGAGTTGCATGCCTGCTAATTTAATTACTAACGAAGCAAAAACAAAGCGAAGTTTGAAGTATTTATACACTGATGTCATATGGGCTGGAAAGAATAACGAGCACTGGAATGTAGCTTCAGGCACATCACTGTGGAGTCGACAATCGCAGCCGCGTAAAGTTATTCGGTGGTGCGATTTTCATCAACTAGGGCTTTCGACTATCGTAACTTTGGGACGCACTGTGGCTTAAGCAATTGAGCTACCTTTATTTGCGTTCGCATAATTCACCCCATGACTAGTAAAGGGAAGTTTAATTCAAATTGTGCGTACAGGTTGTAAATAGCGGGTAGAAATTCCATTCGCAAAATTAAAATACCACATTTAAAGGTCAGAACACTTGATTTCTCCTTGCCTTACAACAATGCTATTAAACTTTTGCCTTGAGCAACGGCATAATTCATTTACCAATGACGAAGACGACAACCTGCCTTCTAACTAACTTCCCGAATCACTTTTTTTGCAGCGCCTACAGTCTTGCAAAGTGGCATTGATTATTGCTTTCATTAAAAACACCAAACATTATTATTTGGATCCTTTTTCAATTTCTGGTTCTGATTGGCCTTTTATAAAGAGGGCATCCAACGACCTCTAAGCTAACTTAAAGAACATGGAAAATGAACAATCCCTGAAAATGTCAATTACAGTCATTGTGCCAGGAAATTGAGGGTTTGCTACAAAACCTTGGTCGTGGTTGCTACATTGTCGATTTTATATGCATCCACTCCTTCCTGCACAGGATTTAACAATTCTACCATGTAGGGCAAAAGTTAAAATTATGGAACATTTTACATCTTGCAGCTTTTTATGTTTACTAAAAGTATCCTTTGACATATTTTTTAACAAAGTGAATGCGCTCAAATCCTAAATGACTGAATGAAATGTGTAAAGCGTTTTTTAATATTTTGAATGAAATGTTAAATGTTAACTAACGAAAGCTTTAATTGAGGTAACTATCCTGCTAGGAGGTAGAAAAACTGTAACAAAGCGTAAGAAAATGGCAAACAATTTCACGAGGTTAATTATTTTTTCATGCTTAATTTCAAAAAGGTGAACCTAATTTTTCTGCATTACTGTAGGACACTTTTGATGTCAAATGAAAAACACCCTCCTCGTGATTTATTACTAGTGTTTTTTTTAGCAATGGCATAAGACGTGGTTTTGTGCCAATTATTAAAGAAGCAATTCATTCATCCAAAATTTATTGAAATTGCTTTGCAAAGACATTGTTTATTATAAAAGTATGTTTTAATGCGTCGGCTCTTTAGCCTCCTTGGTCTTTACTTCCGTCTTGGTAGCACGGCCTTCCGACCATGCATATAGCATTTCTACCCCTCAACGGGTTAGTAATAAATCTTCTTTTATGTTGACGCTGGCTTGAAAGACCTGGAGCGTTATACCATAAGTGTTTCATACTGGACGATTAATTCTAGATTTCAAAATAATTTAGAGCTAGGTGATGATTGCTCGAAGCTCTGGGATTTATTGTCTTCCTGACCCACTTAAAACACGATGTTAGCTTATTTATGACACGTATGTGAACATCTTAAATTCAAACTTAAACTTTACAGAATTTTAAGCACCCTAATCTTAACAAATCGTTCTCTTAAAACAAATAATTTGTCTATACCTTTAGCAGTAAAAATTTACTAGACACATTTATATGCTTATGGGGTCTACGCTTAGACCCGATCTACAAATTTTCCGATGAAACCCAAACTATTTCATATGCTGTTAAGAGGAGCGTATTGGGTCGGTCGAGTACGTCAGTAATTTGCAGAACTCATCCGGGCTAGGACTCACTTACGATGTTACAGATGAAGAAGACAGTCATTAATGGGTACTCCATCAAACTATGATATTCTTAATCCTTATTGCTGTTAATTAACAAAAAGGATTATCAGCAAACGCTATGTAAGTTCTAGCATTCATTCATTGCTTAAAATTCCCCACATCGCCACGAGATATCTGAGTTTTGAAGCATTAGTACGTATCTACAACCTAACCTTTCATCTTTTTTTCATTGATTCAGTATATTGTGTAGTTATGAAAATGCCTTCATCTTCCTAACTTAAATATTTCATTTCATTAACACTGAAAAGGTTAATATGAATGAAGACCCGAAAATTGTGTGAATGGGAGCCGCTTTTCTCATTTACAGCTTCTATCGAACTCAAAATATCCACTGGCTGGAATACGGCAACTTTTGACTCTGAATGCTGTGTTTCAGTCAATATTGCATCCACTGCAAGGCTACCTGCAGTCCGAAACTCACTAGCTTACAGGGCCTTAATTATGCATGCTGTAGATCGCATTAGATTTTCATGGGCTGTACATAAAAGCAATCCTTGAAACACACGGTTAGGTATTATTATTGTTAATCGTGATAGGAGATTCCCTTTCTACCTTACAAAACCAGTTTTTTCTAAAGTTTTTGCTGATAAACACTCTAAACTTAAAGCAAATCGTGCGTTTGAAGTAAATCTGTGTCTCAGTGCGTCCGTCTTTCAGATGGGGCCATTAAAAATATTCGAGCCTTAATAATTACCCAGATCGAACCCCCATACCTTTGTCATGAGTGTTTATCTATTTACTTATTTATTTGTTGTAAATTGCATAAAAATCCTTACCAAATAGCAGGTTTTAGAATGAAATGACTTAATGTTTCTTAGTAATTATTAAATCAAAGTTTAAGTTGGCTGCCATTAGAAAATGAGTTTGCGCAATTGCCCAATAAGTTGGGCAAATCTTACTTCCTTAATTGATTGCAAATAAAGTTATTTTTCTAAAAAAAAATGAATGAGACGCGCAACAAGTTATTGTCTGCTTTTATAAAATCTTTTTGTATATAGGTAAACTTTACAACATTAAAATCATTCACAACAGGCTTTGTCCTGTATAAAAGGGGACGCCAACGGGTCGATTTTAATTCGGATGGTGTTTCTGTTTGCCCCCACCTTTTGAAGGTTCGGGTCGATGCGAAACATCTGTTTATATTGAAGCAAGAAGTCAAAAAAATTATGGTTAAGATGGATTGATATGGGTTAAGTTGTCAATCAAGTATTATCGTAAGATGTCCTGATGCAGGCACGCGGTGGATAAGAAATCCAAAGAACATGAATTCGACACATCAAAGACAGCTCATAAATGTTGCAAAAGCAGGTGTAAATAACTACGAGCTTTTTAAACGAAACATTAATAAAATTTCTTAATGATCAGAATCTACGGGTTAACAAGTGGCACTGTTGAAGATATCACACTTTCTTTTATGTATAAAAATACCACTTACAACTTTTCGATTTTGCATTAACAAGCCACCCCTTATGGTTACAAGTCATTCATCTTGGAAAAAAAAATGGGTGACTGTACGCTAAGGATACTGCATTTTATTTAAAGTAGATAACAGGGATGATGTTCTGTTTTCATTATCCTAATTTTTAAGTGAAAAAAATGGAACACTTTATGATGCAAAATCTGGCTGAATCTCTCGCTCACTTTGGTTAGTTTATCACCGGCCCTCATTCCACCAAGTTGTTCTGTGGGCAAAGCTTTTTCAAAGTCGTTGTGTACGATTATATTAACATTAGCGTGTCCAGTAACACCAGAAACGTTTTGTTCTTGAACAATGATTTTTCCATCTGAGGGCGATTGGCGGTCATTATCCGAAGATGCCATGCCTTTCTGTTGATGAATCTGAGATTTCACTTCTCCTTCATGAATATTTCCTACCGTATAGTAGGCACCACTCAGTTCAGATAAGGGAGGATAAACAGACGCTAGCCTCGTTATTGCAAGAGCTGATGCTTGATTTCTACCAATTCGCACTGTGCCGGATGCAGAAGCCAACAGAGGCGGTTTCAGAATCATTTTGGGAACGTTGACGATCTTGGTGGCCAAAGCAAGCGTCGGCGTTCCTAAAATAATGAGTACCTTGGAATAATATAAGTAAATATTTGCATTCCAAATATTTTCCCTTAGGACATGTTGCTCATCTACGATAAATAAACCTGAATTAGTAATCTAAAAGTAGCTACATTGCCTTCCATATAAAAGGGCTTTTCTTTTCACAT
The DNA here is from genome assembly GCF_000524195.1 of Echinococcus granulosus. Taxonomy (NCBI): domain Eukaryota; kingdom Metazoa; phylum Platyhelminthes; class Cestoda; order Cyclophyllidea; family Taeniidae; genus Echinococcus; species Echinococcus granulosus. The sequence goes on along the minus strand of NW_020170381.1, from coordinate 1,276,162 downwards.
TTACTTAGGAATAATTTTGATTCTGCCCTGGCTATTAACGATTAAGTGACTGAACAAAGTCAGCGCAAGAAAACAAAATAAAGTGACCTTATTTTGCGACTTTTCCTCAGCATTTTTTTGCTTCCATTGTAGCATTTTCACAAGTGGGTAAAACTCTGCCTGCGCATCTTGCAAATTAATGTGCCTTTTTCTCAAAACCCTATTTGCTTGAGTCTTCAAACCAGCTATTGTTTCATTCGAAGCGATACTTTCTTAGGTGGGTATTGTTTATTGGAAGAGACGACTACAAGTCTGTGTCTGTGCTTCAACAAATTCTCATAATAATGTCGTATTTATCTACATGACCCAAGTAATGAATCGGTTAGTTGTAAATGCGCTTGAATGAATGTAGAGTTCGGTGTTCAGAGCTCCAGAATTCCATATCGTGATCCACGATCATCGCAACGGTAATTCCGTTGTCTTTATGGGAGGTCGTACAAACGTCTGGTAAATATACTGGCCTATCTCAAAGAATGACGATATCACCCACTAAGGTCGATGGACTGTAGTAGGAATTTCAATGTCAAAGCATGACAAAATTACTTCATTAATTTTGAATTTTAACGCGCTTACCGCATACAAATGCAATAACTTCCTTTAGAGTCAATTAGTTTTGGCAGGCGATTCCTAAGCATAGAATGTTACGTAAAAGACTAAAAGCTCGGTCGTTTGTAACTATACACAAGTATCCTTATAAACGTTTTAAAGGTGTAGATGTTTTATTCAGCAATGTAGGCTTATTTGGCTACAGTCAATTTCCTTTACCTTTTACAGATTAAGAAATCATTTGATTTTCAAGGACTCTTCACGCATTCCAATAGCTACTGTGGTTAATTCTAATTGGTCAACCGCGATACCCTGTCAATGATTTCTCCTGGTTCCGGCTTGAAACTTGTATTTATCGACGCAACTGCAAAGGAAACGTAAGCCTCTCAACCAATTTCGACTGATTTAATCCGGCAAAAATGCAGCTTCGCAATTCCCAAATGCACAATGACGCGGTACGCCTTTCCTAATATTGACAAAAGAGCACTGCAAAATTTAGCTATTTTCACATAGCTAGTTAACCACTTTACGGAAAAGGTGCAAGTATTTTGTGTTTTGTATGTATTACATATGAAGTGCATAGAAATGTCACCTCATTTTTAAAGTCTCTTTATTCAAAATATTCTACAAAGTCCTACTTTGCTCACCTTAGTGGAATGATTCATAACGCAATTAAAAGAGCACGCCTCGTGTTTAAAGGAAATGTGGCAGAAGAGGTAAAAATAAGCGTAATGTGATTTGAAATTGGGTAACTACAGAACCAACTCTTGCAATCAATTAAAAAATACTGCAAAAATTCGTTCTTATTTTTTCGTTAAAAAATAGTCGCCCATTCAAGAAGACCTAAATGGATGACAAAAATCTTCACAATTTTAATCACTAGATCCATTAAAATCGTATACTTCATTAACAAAACTTGATACAGAATCGCTCGTACTCCATGTTATGAATGCGTCCTACTTTTCGTAGAAATAAGAGTTCTCAAGGTGCATGCAGCAATGCATATTCTGAGTTGCTATTGCCGATAAGGAAAAGTGTGGAGATTCGAACCATCCTTGGACTAGCATTGGTAATGATATGAACATTGCACGAATCAGAATAAACAAATCTATTGCTGAATGCTTGTTAGCTAATGACAAACACCAATGTAAATACTCGAGAATGACATCCCAGTGACTGGAAATGTAAACAGTCATTTATCATGTACACAATTCACTACGTTTTAATAAGAAGACTGAATTAATTGGTCACAAACTCCATGCACCGGTGGAATTGTTTCAAGGCATTGCTTACAAATGCTGCATGTAGAGTGCGGAAAGCATTCTTTAATGAGTCTTTACTAGCTCATAAATACAATAACCATATATGTGAGGTTTGGTTTACCTCAAAGATTATGTGCACGGTGTCTCAGTTGCCTATTCTTTGTGTTAGGACGTACATGATGCTATCATTTAGATTGCATCAAACTAAGATTTTCGCAGTGAAATAGCGGACTTCCCTATATTTGACCTCTAGATGTTATCATTTCTCTAGTGACTAAACCTTTGAACCTATTTTTTTGACAGTTTTAAAAAATATGCTGTGTTGGACAGTGCTACAGTGATTAGTAGTAATTTGCATGTCCTATTAACAAAGTTTTTACAAATGCACCTTATGAATCACTTGCAGAGCTTGCCTTTGTGGAAGGACTTTCCCGCAAGTAGCCTCCTAAATGAACTCTTAGTTAATTAATCAGATCATAAAATCGAATGCGCGTGTTTACGGAAAAATTCTAACGGAACAGAATGATTGAGGTTGTTGGGCATGGGGTTGTCAGGGAGGAATGAAACGTACCCTTCCTATACTCAAGTAAAAGTACTTTCGTAGAAGCGGTTTTGCTAATCGGACTTAAATCCGTCAATTCAATCAAAGTGGAATCCATGCATATTGGCTGGCATAATCGCTGCACCATTCGATGCAAACTTGATTTCTTCGTAAAATTATATTTTTACTGAGTGGAAGCATTTATTAACATTTTAAAGGCCGATAAATGCGACTTTATAAAGGAATTTGGTCTGTCTGGATTATTTTACTCCAAAAATGCGAACAACTTCTTAGAAATGATTCGTTTTGTGGCTGCGCCATTTAAAGCTATTCAGGCTTATGGCGTTTAAAACCTTATTATTGAAGTCTGATCACGAATTATTTTAGTAATGAGTGGAAGATGTGAACGTAAGGAAATTTGACATTTAACATTTTTAAGTCTAAATGGTACTCATGTCAACCATATTTTTCTTTAGATGCCTACAAAGGATATGGATCATTAAATACTTGGGAACTATACATTTTTGTGCATAAAAGTAATGTCAATAAATATACCTACGTTAGGTTTTTTGTCCCAACGCATATTCCTAAAATCGTTTTAGCCACTTTGTCAAAATAAGGTTTGAATGACTAAGAAATTCTTCACGATAATTTTTCATCATTTTATAGTAAAATTGGTTTGTCATTGTGGTGGCTCCACTAAATGAATCAACGCAAATTAATTGACTGAGTTACATGGTGTTTTCAATTAAGTGGAATTGCAGGCTTCAATCAGGTTTTATGTTTCAATTTGTTGTTTATTAGTTTAGCACGCGGGCCCAGGAGTAATGGAATAGGTGAATATTTAAAAAGATTCATTAGATGTAAAGGGCCTTTCTGTTACTTGGCGTTTGCCGCCAGTATGCATTTCGAGCTATGCCAAATCCAAGTATTAGCTGTTTTCATTTTAAGCTTACGGTGTTTGAGTGGAATTGCATACCAAGAGGATTTCTGTG
>NW_020170381.1:1226960-1272679 GCF_000524195.1 Echinococcus granulosus | reverse complement strand
GAATCATTGATTATTAGTTTTATCAATGAATAATTAAAGCATAAGGAGCTCCTATTTTTAGGTATCAATTCGAAGACTGGCGGAAAGCAACAGCCAATAAAATTCACTTCCGCCTTTCGAGACAGCAGAAATGTTATCAAGCAGTTCATCCATGTAATCGTTTAGGGTTTTCTCAGGGCAGTATTATATGAACATCAAAGAAAAAAACGGAAATTCTGTGTTCATTGTACCCGTAGGCTACCCATAGGTTGTGATGTTATTGGAAATCAAATTATGCGGGTTATCATCTGCTTTTCTCTCGGACAAGCGACCAACCTGTATGTATGAGAAATTCAAAAAATGACTTAGGGTAACCGGTTTGGCATGGATGCATGTTTTTACTTAAGGGTAGATATGCCAAAAATATTGTGAACAAAATTGAAAGAGTTTAAAAATTTAATTCCCTTGCGTATATTTTTAAACAAACTTTAACTTCATTAACAATGTAAAAGAGGCATTATCAAATGTTTATAAATATGTATGCAAATGTTATCACATGGTTAAAATATGGTAGGAGAATGGACTCACTACTATGCGGGCAGGTGTCACATTGTTCTTCGACTTTTACAGTTTCAATCGTCTCACTTAAACGTTTTTTAAACTGTTTTCGGTCATACAAGCTTGATTTGGCCTTCTTATTGAGCACCTTCCACATCGATGGTATCTGAGGTTTCCCTCCGGATTTCTTCAACAGAACCATTAAAACGACGACTAGTACGCAAAGAAAACTGGCACCAGAAAACGTACTGATGCAAAATGCCGTGAAATTTCTTCGTGAACTACTCAAATCAATCTCAGTTACATCATGAAATTTGCAGTCAATGTTCTCCACTGGTACAATCCGAACCGTTGCGGCTCCACTTTCACTGATCTCGATTTCTGTTTTATAAATAGATGATGGTAATGAGGGCCAATAACGGTTGGAAACTGTAATGTAGACAGTGTAACTTGATAATTTAACCAAAGAATCTGTGACGTAGACTGCTCCTGTTTTTTCTTCAATTGATAGGCCCATTGGTACGGGAGGGAAAATTTCGTAGTTTGGTGTACACAGTTTCATTTTGTATGATGGTTCGATCAATCCAGGCAAAATATTGACATCAACTCGGAACAAAGACTTACCGATTTTCGGAAGAATTGATTGGAAATACCATACCGACTCATTATTTGCAGCTTGATTTGCAGGTATGATTGACTGGTTGACGCATATCTTGGGTGACAATCTGCTAGCGTCAAACAACTGGAAAGTAATATGCAGGTAACTGTTACGCCTAGGAAAACCATTATCGGCAACGTTCAATAAAGCCTTGAGTTGACACTCACTACTTAAACTAGCGTTTAATGTCACCAACGTCAGAAGCCCTGTGGATTTATTTATTGCTACATCAATGCAGCTCAACCGATTGAATGTTAAATTGTAGGTGACGTGACCTGATTGTCCTGAGTCCGAATCAGAACCAACCACCTGCCCAATCATTGAGTTTGAAGGGCTTTGCTGAGGAATGTAAAACGGGACCTCCTGAATGGATAAATTTTGCTCTTGATCAAATATCTGGTATGGGGATAAGGAATTTGCCAGCGCAAAGTTGAATATCCTTATTATAGGGGCATTAAGATTATTTTCGGCGACAATGAAGGTGAGATTCTTCCTTGTAGTAAGTGGTTTCGCTGTTGTATCTTGTGCCACAACCTCTCCCTTATACACAGAAATGGTTCCGTCGAGATTTGGAGCGGAGGTAAGAAAAACTTCTCCATTTGATTCCGAAAAACTGAAAAGGCTTGCCTTGTTTGGCGGAATAGTGAAAAGAGAATGAGGCTCAGGTTGGAAGTGTTGTTCTTTGTAAATGCTCAGGGCGAAGTGCATCTTGTTGACTTTCTCTTCAGATTCATGATTAAAATCTTCATCTGTTGCTCGAAAACGCAAAAAGGCATCACCCAAAGGGAAAGACTTGGGTATAAATACAATGAAATCATCAACCATTTCACTTGGGCTCTCGTTTGTTTTAGTACCCAGAATGGTGGAAAATTGAGCTACATCTGTGTTATTTACAAGCCAAGCGGGTGGAATCACAAGTGGGTTCTGGAAAACTGGGGGATTGTCATTTTCGTTAAGGACAATAGCTTTGACGAAGGCTTCTGATTTAAGCGAATAAGGTCTGCCCGAATCTTCACATGATATTTTTATCTGAAGGTGCCTTTTTGTCTCATAATCTAATGACTTCGCTAGACGAAGCGAGTATGACCACTGGGAAATGGAGTGCAATTCAAAAGTTTCCTCTGACACGTGACAAAAAATTGTTGTATTTTCCGCCAAATCGGGGTCGGTCACGCTTATATTAGCTATGCAACTTCCCACGGGAAGTGATTCGGGGACATGAAGCACTACTGCTTCTTCTGACGAAGACGAGAAACTACTGTTTCCAACCAATATTGAGGATATGGAAATACTTGGAGCGTTGTCATTTATATCAAGCACACGTACAAATACAGGTAAGGTCGAAGTTCTAGCCGGAGTTCCATTATCTGCTGCCTCAACAACGATTCTGTATTCATCATCCCGTTCATGATCAATCTGACCAGCTACGGTCATTAGCCCAGTTTCTGAATCGATGTAGAAGGGGTAGCCTCTTTGATGCTGAGAAATTGAATAGTGAATCCGCCCATTAACTCCACTGTCATAATCCTGAGCCAAGATTGTACAAACCACGGTACCGTTGACTGAATTCTCCACTACATCAATAGTTATATTTGGACTCTGAAACGTTGGACTAACATCATTGACATCCGTGACTATCAGAGTAAGAGTCAATGTTCCCGTTTTGCGCAATTCAACGCTTGCTGACATATCTTCAGCTTCAATTAAAATTTCGTACAATTCAATTTCTTCTCTGTCTAAATAACCATTGATTACAAGAAATAGAGGCTGAGGAACTGAGTTGAGTGAAAATACTTCGTTGCCTTTGGGAATCGGTTGCCACTTCTTTGAGTTCGGCGCTCTTCCATGAATAGATGCAATTGAGTATGTCACCTCTGCATTTTGACCCAGATCACCATCGCGTGCGACTGGCAAACGATATTTATCATCATACTTCACACCTTCACTAAGTTTCAGTGCAAATATGTCGGGTGTAAACACAGGTGTCTGATCATTTAGATCAAGAATTTTTACTTCAATTAGAAGTGCTTTGAAAGGAGTTTGTTGTGCAGCTGTGTGAAAAATACTACCCCCGATAGTTACTGCGAGTTGCAATTTTATTGAGCAGAAAAGGCTACGATGGTCACAACAGCAGCCGTAATTTGCTTGGGAGCACTGGTGTAATGAAAGACGCTTTTTGCACGCAATTTCGAGGTCAAAGGGTTTGATCAACTGAAGTTCGGACGATATCACTGTCTGACTTTTATACGATCCTGCACGTCTTTTTTGTATCAACCGGAAATATTCGGAAAATGGTTGAGAAGAAGGAAAAATTAGAACACTTGCGACGCTTTTATGAAGAGGCATTTCTGGCAATAGATTGGCCAAAACATCACCAAGAAGGAGGGGAACCTTAGAATCCTCTGTCATGGTGAAGCTGACCAGACCTGGCAGTATATCAGCCTTGCAGGAAATCGGAGCAGAAATACAACATATCAAGAGAAAGAGCGGCTGTAATGTGGGTCTTTTCAACATATTGATGCTCCATCTGAAAGCCTTTAAGTGTTGCTTTCAACTCTCGGAAAAGCACATCATCACTTCGGTCTGGAGCTTGAATGTCTACTGACATGCCCAAAGCTCCGCCTTCTCCCCACACTGCAAATGACCAATCAGAAAGCGGAAGATGTGTATATGTGTATGTGCGTGTGTGTGTATGGGAATTGGCACGGGCACGTGGGTAAACGAGAATAAAGGACTGTGGATGGCGTGGTGTACGCATGCATTCTGCCTTCAAAGGTCATATATCCATACGGCTTGCAAAATACTCAATGTAAATTAGCCTTCATAAAATGATTCTGTATAAAATGGAAAATAGCCACTAAAGGGAACAAAAGCCTGGAATCCACACGCATTTTTACTGTCGGGTGTGCAAATCGCTGTCTAAGTACTTTGGACCCGGATTTACTTTGAGTACTGAATCATGACCTGAGAATACTGCGTGAAATTTATAGGCTGCCTAGCACTTTCGTTTTTCTTGCATTAGTATCAATCTCCTTAACAAAACCCCTACTTAAACACAAAAGGACTAAAATGTGGCTATTGAATGCCACTTTTCCTAGGGCGCTTATGAGATCACGCATGTCATAGAATCAAAACAGATATTATAACAAAGACATTTTCTGGTAATTTATCACTCTTTTACTTTAAATAGAATGAATGGACGTCTGCTCTGCATAAAATCGACAGGGTCTACTTGTATGATGAGCATATTTTGCTTTAATACAGAAGAGTAAAGCACGATGTATTTCGTTCATGGGAAATGGATTAAGTCATACAGATTCATGTATTTTGTTGGTCGCCATTAATCGTTCGCAGTGCTATAAGTCCAAAATACGAGTAATTTTATAACTTTAACTTGTGCGTCGTGAGCCTGCATAAAAGCAAAGAGTTTTGGCAACATGCAAATTCGAAGAGCAAAGTGGAAAAGAGCTTACTGAAAGTTAAGTAGATGAGGTGTGGCTTAAAAGATCCGTGGGTCAGTGAAAAAATAGTTGCAATTACGAAGATCTACTGAGATTATCAATTTTTCGGGTTCAAAGTGGAAAGATGATTTGGACCAAATATATGACAAAACTGTGTAATAGTTAACCACTAGACGGCTAACTGGGGATCTGGCAGAAAATAAATATGTCCAAATGGACTTTTATCAACATTTACTTGAAGCCTTAAAGGGTCTGCATAACCAAAAAATGGTGCAGAGTAGACACAAATTGCAGGAGCATGTGACAGAGTTCTTAAGCAAGTGCTAATTTAAATTGCAAAGAAGTAAGTGCAGCAAGATAGAGCTTTACATAACATTGTGCAATTTGGAGCTTATCGAAGTTGGCAGGTTAGTTAATGGTCGTTTCGAATTACAAGTAGATGTAGTCTATCGGTAAATAATGTCCAGAATGATTGCATAGCCAAGTACTAAATAAAATCTATATTAAAAGAAAATACCTATATTTTATTGTCTCGCTCAGAATAGCCTTATTTAGAATTCTACTTAAAAGGGCGATTGAGTGAACAAATTATATAAACATGAGATATCATCGTAAAAAGCAAAAGTATTACTCAAAAGCTATTAAAATTTTAAACTTTCTTGATTTTATGGGTAAAATCAACTGTGCTAACGTACGTTTGGATATGATCCAATTAAACTCTAAAATGGGTAAATTTGTGATTTAGATAAGGCACGATCATCGTAATTCTTTGATTATATCTATCTCAAGCAATTTTTGTTTTACTACCATACTCTTAGCTTGCTAGCACGGTAGATTGGAACCCAGGACTATCTAGGTGCAGCAGCATTGAAGTATTCAGGCAACCGAATCAAGGAAGCATTCATTATGCCTAGCAATTCACGACAGTAATACGGTAGAGCAAGGGTAGTAGAAAACATATGCTGCTATTTGCAAAGAAAATCACGGCTTTAATAGTCATGCTGCTGTTTCTCTCCAAGTAGTTTCAAAGTTCTCATTTGCCTTTCGTGGCAGGCGTAAGAGTTGCAAAAGAACCAATGTCAAAAGTTGTTTCATGTAATTGAAGTCTGACGCGCATGGTATTTATCCAGAAATGAATGCTTGTGGTGGATGTTACCAGGCTTTGAAAGTTATCAGCGTGGATGCTCAGTAAAATGGTCCCAAAAGGATCTTTTGCAAAAATTTGGCACAGTTTTTGAAAAATCTTGTAAGCATCACTGCTAAATTTCGGTTACTAGTATGTAAGACAAGCTAGACAAGCCAGATGGGAAGAAATGCAAGTCCTTTAAGATTGGTAATCACAGTGTAGATGAAGAAAATGATTGGGTTTCTAAGACATAGGAATACATCTGGCGTAAACGAAACGTCATTACGTCTTTTATACAATTGCGTAGCGTTGTTTAATACATCTCGTGTACAGCCTCTCCTTAATGAATGTAGAGTGTTATAGTTATACCTCAATGGTATGCCGATATAGCCGGTGTCACTAATCTGGGAGTGATTTTTTAGCGTTTGAGAAAAGATTAATTATTCTGTTCGACTTCTCCACACTCGTTATGAAGGCATCGAACCAACTGGAGGAAAAAGGGGTACGGTTGTTTAGTCATCGGCTTGTACAGCACCCATTGTGCCCCCATGGATTTGCAGGGAATTGAAGTTTCGGCACATTCGAGCCATAAGATATCCTACCCGTGAAATCATCTGTTATACATTTGACGTAATACTATTGGGGACTAAAAGGGGCTTAATCTCAGAACTAGTAAAGCACAGCAGTAAGTACACCTAGTATGATTATCAGTGTATGACAGTAATAGCATAAAGTAAAAGCAAAGGAAGACATCGGGTCCCTTGATGTTTGCCATTGTTACTTTTGTAGACCATGGTAAATTGATGTGAATTCTCTTTACGGTACCTAAAAAAAATTTTAATGGCATTTCAAGTGAGATACGTATTGTGGTTAATCTAATGATCTTAAGAAGAGATATTGAAGTGGTTACAAAATTTAAGGAATATGGTGAATTAAAAAACTTGTATAAACTTCATGTAAAATATATACCAGTACAGCTTTATAAATTTATGAGCACTCCAGAGTGTGATTGACAACTGCATGTTGCTTTGAGGTTGAGGCCTAAAAGTAATGAGAATTACATGGCAATCGTCATTTGAAAACAATCAGTCGGACATGCTTAAAAACTAACTCACTTTATGGGAAACTGTGGTAAATAAAATTACAACAGCTATTATTTCAAAAGGAGTTAACTTTATTTAAGTAAGTGCACTTAACTAATTCCCTCAGTACAAACATTTGCTTTTACAAAAGACTAAACTTCAATAAGGGCACTTTTCAATTCTTTCTGTCGACATTATTACAGAAAAAATTCCCCCTGTCTAGACAGTGGTTATGATTATTAACTGTCAATGAATCATATTATTATTAAATATACTCTGTGCTTTCCTAAGTTAGTAATTATTGCTGTATTCATGTCAGCGCAAAATAACAGGTAGTTCTGAAATGTCTATATAGCCCCTATTATATAAGCAAAACTAATTTAAAATTCCAGACTCTAATTTAATTTAGACGTTTCCTATCACTATTATGGGCAATCCTAGAGACAGTGGTAGGTGCTATCATTACTCACTTTGAATGGAAAAAAATATTTGCCAAAGGCAAAATATGGGTGAAAACCACTTCTCACAAATCCCTCGGCAGTTCCATATTTTAGTGGCGCCATATGTTTTGAGATAGAGCGGTGATAACCACCTTACTTCTTAAAACCTAGCTCGCAGAAAATTGAACTTAAGGCAGTCTAGATTGATGATTAGTCCATTCCTCGTATTTGGAAGCAGTCCACGTGTGAGTGCTTAAGTGTGCGTCGGATGAATGTGGCCTTCTAAAAGACGGTCAGTATCTATACATTAAGATAATTTGGCACTGGTAACATGGTCGTAACAAATTAAAATTACAAAGGCATAAAGCTTTTTTTGTTTAATAAGGACAGTGCAACTAGACAAAAGAAATACTTCTATGCTGGCACTTTGGAGGGCAATCACTTTGCTTTACATAGGATAATCCAACTACATCTTCCCTTAAAAAACAAAGAGACAATTTTATCCCCGTTTTGACTGGAGCTAAAAATTCCATGCCTAAAGTTGTACAATCAGGTAGATTTTGCATGTAAATCAATTTGTGGAGTTTCACTCTTTTGGACGTTAAAATGTTTTGAGATAGTCAGAGCATGAGTTAGCAACTACATAGTACTCCCTAATCAAGGAAGAATGTTATATATTAACCTTAAGTGGGAGGGTAAAATCATGCATCTAGAGGTTAAAATTTGTGTATGCTATGTAGTTACAGATATTTTAATCGGTAAGTTGAGAACTGAGGTGAAAATTAGGGAACTTAAGGCAGCTCAAACTTAAATCTATTAAGGTACGACTACCAAAAGACACTTTAATATTTTCCTATCAACACCGAGGCACAGTCCCATAATCCTTTATCTGCAATCTTTTACAGTTTTCATCATCAAAATTTAAAGCATTTAACTTCTTGACAGTTTTTGCCAGAACTTCGAATCGGCAACTTGTGCTACTTTCAAGAATAGCGCAAAGGACGAAATTCTTAAAGCAACGATATTCAAAATTTCAGCTTCTAACAACCGTCTAAAGTAGAAAAGTACAACGTGGGCTCGAACATTTGGTCCAGGCCTCTCTATTTCACTACTTTGATTGATAGACTTCTTGTGAATTACCGCCAAAAATTTTCAAGAACAAAAGAGTCCGCTGAATGGCATTGATTCATTGGCAAACTTAATGCACCCAAAACCATAAATTTACCAAATTTATGATAATACAAAATCAGAAAATAAATACGGTAGCTTTTATTGGTATGACAAAAAGACAGCAGAACAAAGCACTCATTATGGTTTTGAAGCAAATTCGAGAAAATATTTTATTATTTTACCACCTAAGTAGTGACCCATTCGTGGTTACTGGTAAGGGGTACCTATTTTATTTGCCTCATAAAATACCGTTAAATAACATAGGGGATTTTTATTAAGATTTTGCTATCCAATGGAATATATGGTGAAGGAATAGTTGAGCAAACCTAACTTTTAAGGGCTTCACGAAAATCCGACTAGGTTTAGGGATACATAAATCGAATTGGATAGCGTGCGAGCCAGAGAGGAGAAGGAACTCAAAGGAATTTACTACTTGGGGAACTCATACAACTTTGAGAAGAATTATAGCTGTGGCGGAGGCGATTAATTATGCTTTATTGAGTTGCAAAAGGAAGGCAGATTATAACTTGCTTATTCGACCATTCCTCTTCAGTTGCAGCGAACATCAAATGAGACAATTTATTTAGGAAGCTTAGAGTACTACCAGCCAGTCTAGCCGTGAAGTATTAATAAATGTATTAATTTTGAGGCAACATTGGAAGACACGTACACTATGAGACTATTTGCCGACTGAACAATCAATGCTAATAGTGATATTTATGTCTGAATCTTAATCTCTTGCGTGAATTTTCCAAATTTGATCATAAAAGTGGTCTGTGTTGGCATCAGTGAAAGAGAATCCAGTGAAATCAGTCGACACGATTTCCAAAAAGCTACACCAAGTGTCATTTTGCAACTATTTTATTTTTAGCACACAAGTGGTTTTTAATATAGTTAAAGCAATTGTTTGTCAAAACCAGCTTCATATTAGGCTTTTAAAGGACATGGACTGTTTTTAAGAGCGACTTTATTAAACTAATGAAATGGAGCGATGAAAAGTGGCTGCAGCCTACCAAAACAAGCTCACTATTTAAGCAATTTTTCAAATCCCATTTGCTAGAGCTCTTTATATTTCACTTCTGTATGATGTCTGGCTGAAATGCTCGATCAGTAACGCTGTAAATCAGGACTACGACACTTAATGGATTCTGTGCCAAGCAGCAGCGTCTAACTCCCCCTTCCCCAAAGTTTTAGACTGAAATGCGTATTCAATTGCCACACTTTTAGTTATGTGTCCAAAGGTAGGTCAAATTTGTTGTTTTTTGATAATGTTTCAATGCCTTAACTCATTACTAAAAATATCTTCCTTAATTTAACCATGCTTTCGTTCGATCCTAAATTGGTCAGCAGACTCGTTCCCCCAAATTTTAGACTATTTTTAAAAGAAGCAGCCGACTGTAAAGTTGCCCAGAGCCATAAGATAAATTGAGCGTACTATTTTGCGTGAAAATATTCGGTGACCATATTAATAGTCGATTGGATCAAATTACTACATGAAAATATCACTGAAAAATGCAAGAAACTATATTTTTGCTATCAAAAGCAGTCATATTTGAATTGAGCTTCTTCGAAGTATAGTAGGTCACGAACGTTTTAACTTCTGCCAAAAGCTGAATTTAAGGTTACCTCATATTCAGTTTTGCAATAATCGCTAACCAGATCGTTCCTATTTTACTAATGTTAACAGAGGAATAGTCAAAGTAACAAAATATTTTTGCTAGTCTATCGGCTTAGTTACAAACTGTACGGGCAACTAATTTCCGTAAAGTAATAAGTTGAATATAATTGCAGCATTTCTCAGTCCCTTCGTTTGATCAGAATTTTTCAAAGGAAATTATAATCGCATCATTTCATTAAAACACAATTTATTCAAAGGTTTAACTAGCTATTTGAGCAGTTATAAGTGTGAGACTTTAAGACTTTAAATTTTAATTACCGGCTTTTTGATACCAATCCAGTAATTTCCTGGTTCTCTCCCCTACTTTAATTTTAGATTCTCGTATGGAAAAGATTGGGTGAAGGATATCTCATACTTGCGTTGCATGGGGAGGTTTACGAATAATTAAAGTTTATGCACAATGGGTAATTTCCTCGTTAAGGATCTGAGACCTCCATAGAGCTACTAGGTTGGTGCAAACTAACCGCTTGTCACCACAAAGGCGTTACATATGTAAATATGGAGCTATGCGATTATGTAGTCGATTTCAAATACCATTTGGTTCAGTTTAATTTTTTTCTGTTTCTCTCGACCGTTAATTTACATTCTACTCAGGGGATTCCATATCTCTCCAAACATGGCCGAATTCATTGATAACTTTTTCCTTAAAAGTGCCTGAACTTTACGTGCCTAGTCAGCCCTATAATCTTGATCATCTTATGCGATTTCTATGCAGTTGCCACTTGACGATAATGCAATACCAAAGCAAATTAGAAGATTTCATAAAAGTAGTATATAGGCCCTCCAAACTAATAAAACGTAGTCGAGGAATATCAAGCAAATGGTTTACTATGGAGATGGGAAGCTTTACCTTTGTTATTTACCATTTCATAGAAAAGCATTTTAGTTCCATTTATTGCAGGAATCAATCCAAATAAGAAGTTCCGTTGGCTCCGCAGTGTTCCAAAGTTTATTCATTGTATTTGAATGCAAAACTGCTTAATCTGTTTATATCATGCTTTATTATCGAACATTTTGTCAAACACTATGAAAATATTACTACTTGTACAGTTAACTAGATTTTTATTCGAAACCCATGTTTTTATGAGCCAAAACTAATTAAGTTTTGTTAAATCACTTTTACCAATTACAGCGAACTCATTTATCCACTATCAAAATTTAACAAAGTTGTGGAGTATTTAGAAATAAGTACGAAATTTTTATTTTGAATACGAAGCCTGTGATCATTAGAACATATTTGTAACACTAGGTATTGTCTCTGTAAAATGACTCAGAATAGCACAGGAGATAAAAATATTAGCCCAAAGGATTATAATACAATTTGTGATTTTTAAATGCATTTAGGTAAGTTTGAAAGGCCTAGCAAAATTTTGTTTTTATCGTATTTATCAGCCTTAACTTCTAAGGCATTTGAGGTGCAGACCACTTCGCGAATAGAAAACGAGTAGCCCTGGTAACTATTCTTCGATAATATATCATGAAAGCCACTGCTTTAGAACCACTTTCTCTTTCACTTGAACTCCAGTGGCAGTTAATCCCAGATAATAGATTTTAGAATATGTTGTCCTTCGAATACTAAATTTGTGTGGGAGATATAATCAGGTAGTGAGAATTGACTTTATAAATCGCTTATTTACTAAGCCCACGAATTCCAGGTGTTGCCGATGGCAGCTTTTCAAACAGTTATATCTCACCGGAGCAGAAGGGGCCTTTAATGAAGACTAACAAAGGAGGATTTTCAGAGATAATTCGTTGCCACGCTCTTTATCAGCACTTTCTGAGAAGCAACCAACTTCCACTGCCCATGAATTCGTCTCTTAAACGTAAAATGAATAAATACTATGAAATGCTAATTGCTACAAAGTAAAAAAATGATAAATTAAAATATGCGCAGTTTGTCACTGAAAAAATAGGTAGCACTCAGCTAAGCACATAGGCAATTTTTAAAAAACAGCAGGCCATGGGTAGATTTACGGACAAACGTGATTTTTAAATAGTTCTGTACTGACAAGAAAAGTCGGCATGTCTACACAAATCACTGACATTCTTGATACATTAGTTCTGTTCTACTTTTGGTATATTATAGTCCTCTTGAGTAAGGCAATAGCCTATTATTTGACTAATGGGTTAAATGGTCATGCCCATGTGTACTTTGTTTTCAAAATGAGTACCATTAGTCTTGAATAATTTCAAAAGAATCATCTGTAAAATTGTGTGGCGTCTATTCTAACCTTCATTTTGCGGTAAGTGACGAAACCATCAAGTAAAAATTTAAATTTTATACTTTTGGCTTAATTTGGAGCAGCAGTAGAAGCAATAAATGGGTACATTATATCCTCATATGCACTGTAATTAAAAATGATACATATACATAAATTGTGGCGTAAATGAGTCCAATTCCTTTCGGTTTTGATTCGGCAAGAGGTGTGCTTACTTGAGGAGCCAAAAAATGCATTTTTTCTGCATCAATTTAGTACAAAACAAAGGCATACTTTTAAATGAAGCGAGCGGCTGTGTTTGGCCGCAGAGATGTAAAATACGCTTAAAAATTTAAACCAAATACCGATTTTCGTGACAAGCGTTCGTTTTGGTCATGCGACCTTGCTAATACAGTGGAGATTAATTAAGAATGGAGTTCTTAGCAAAATTAAACTCGAGTAGCAGTGTATTCGCGACGCATTCTATCTAGAGAGGTACGCAAAGATTGTGTCGTACTAGGCCTGCCTTCCCTGGGGAAGCAAATCAGCTTTAAATATTTATTAATGATGTAGTGGAGTGGCATGTCTAAGGAGACAAAAATTGAGCAATAAAATCTTGTGTCGTTATCGCAAACGGCTGCTAGGCAAATGAATAATTGATAAGACTTCAAAATTTGCAATGTACTTTGAGATGGATTGGTGCGCTTTCACTTCACTTTTAAACAAAACGTTTGAAGTATTTTTGAGCACATTTAATCTCAACTCAAATGTAACAGGAGATAGCAAAGTTGCATGAACTATGCGAATAACAGTTACTAAAACCCCAAAAGATAAATATTTGTGAAAAATCCTTTCTTAGTATTGCTGCAGAATTGAAAATTATGATTGCAAAGAGCAAGTTACCCAGTTATTTTCCTTATGGTAGCGTACATTCTGGTTGTTTACATCGTCACAGTGTCTGCATGAGACATGAGTACAAAACTAGAAAAATTCACTGATGAAAAAAAGATTAAGAACTGGGTGATTATCGTGGGCTATTGTAAGTACTGGAACATTGAAGGCAACTATAACACATCCGAAGTCTATTACATTATTGACTACACGCTATAATGCAGAACATTAAACTTCGTACTCGCTTCTCACCGTATGGGACTGAACGACTTTATCTGAAAGTAAATTCAGTTACAAAGTAAAACTGTCTACCTTAGAAATCTTACGAAATTGCTTATTGAAGGCACCATTTTTGGAGGACTCGTAAAGGACAAATGTTATAGTTTACTGGCTCACTTAACATTTATTTGGATTCATTTGAAATCTTTTCCGTCCATTAGAACACGGTGTATAACTATCATGTCAATGCAAACCGATGATTTTGGTGATTTTAGCTAAAGCTGGTAGTGTGAAGTTCAAACTCGGTTGCTATATTTAGCTTACATTCAAAGCTGGCCTAAAAATGTAACTAGCGATAAAATTGGAGTGTCGACCACGCACTCCTAAAACAGCCTAAGGTATTCAAATTTTGAGATAAATTTATTAATGCAACAGCTGACTTACTCAAGTAAACCAGATTTTAAATGGCATTATGGAATCAAATTTATTTTTAAATATTTTTGATTAACAAAGTTCAAAAGTAACAGTTATCTAGATGAATGCAGCTTAGCCGCCTGATGATCAATGCTTGAAGTGCAATTGAACTTTTAAACATTGCTGTGTCTTGCGTTAAAGTGTATTGAAACAACGAAAATAATTTATTTTAGACTGATTTTAATTATCATGCGTCGATTTTATTATAATCTGTAAGTCTTGGTGCTTATTTATCCTATAATATGTAAAAAATGCAGAAAATTGATAATAAATAAAGTCGAATAATGTCTGCTTACATTTATTTCGCCATGTTTTTAAACTATTCTAAACTTAAAATTTACAAGCTACCTTAAAGTGAATGAAAATTTCGCTCGTATATTCCGACATCTACACCATGCACTTTAATTATTGTGGAAATATCATATATCCGTATGAAACTATTGCGAAAGTTATTACACACTTTTAAATAAAAATGTTATGCTTTAAGAGAAGAGCACGGAGGATATAAGGTACCATTCGAAATGATTCGTTTAAATTTTTAACACTGAGGTCAAACATCAATTAATCACTGGTTAATAATCAATTTCTTTTAACAAATTGTCTTACAAATCAAAGAACAGACTCAAAAATTGGGATTTCTAAACGAAATGCAGAGTTGCTGCTCTCTTCCTGCTTCCTTTACCACCACTGTTGTGTTTAATTGGGTTTTCATGTTGCCAATAAATATAATTAGCCGGAGAGCAATCTCGCACGCAAAGAGAAGGTGTGTTTTATATCGGAAGACGCTCTTTAATTAGATTCGCGAAATCTCTGCTTTGCATAGCTTTGATGCATTTGGTTAAGCATTTCTAGCTTAAATTGGAGTAGCGCTGGGTCTATCTACCGGTGTTTTTGGACAAGAGGAACTCGGGCCCTCTTATTACGCATTGGTAGGCTTTTACTGCGTCATTCAGTGGCATTCAAATTATCCTCCAATGAGAGTACCTCTTTTACAGCACATTTGTGGAGCTTAATCAAAAATATACATGCGTAATCAAGGGAAATAGCACTTAGTTTCTCCAAATGCGTAATAGATAACTTGACTCAGCGCACCCTCCCCAAAATTAGTACCCACAGTAAATCCTTAATTGGAGAGTACCATGGTTCTAAAATATCACTTCACTTATGCCATTTGGTAAACACTCATTTATGTGCATTGTTTGTCTGTAAATACCGGTCTTGTAGAGATAGCCCAAATAAAGTTATTTATTAAGCCAATTTCGAGAAGAAGTATTGACCACAAGAGCAACAAAATTTGTGCGTCAGTATTTAAATCTACTGATATATAAAAAAGATAACTTCATCTTTAATCAATTTGCATGATACTGGCCCACTACTACAAACTCAAGTACTGTTTGCTGTGTATTCACTACAATGGTGCTTAAAAGCATCTGTGACAAAGCTCCCCTCAAGCACTGGTGCTGAAAATCCGATAAATGCGGAAAAATAACCGACATCCTCCTTGTTCAGGTTAGAAAAAATGAAAGGCATTTCAATTAACTCACATGTACTTTTTTACTAAGTATTAGTATTTTTTGCTTTGGAACTTCTAGTTGTTAACAAAACAATCATGCACGATTGGCTCGAATGCCAACGTGTCTTATTACGGAAGTAATATTACATCCAAAATAGTTATTATTTCAATTGCATGCCCGCAAGCTAAAATGCCACAAGCGTTAAATTTAAATAAATCCTAGCAGTATGTAGTTTCCTCTCAAATTTCATTGTCCACTGGAACAAAGTTGTGCTATTTAAAACCCAAATCATGGCAAAATCTCACAAAAGTCATCTCTTCAAAAGCGAATCACGCATTTAATGACTAGTAATAAGTAGTTTGTGAATCAAATGTTGCCAGTGTAATATAATGTAATACTTATGTTGTTTTAATGTCCCTTCCAGAGAAGCGGCAGACATACGAATCAAACCTCGTGATGGAGGCGTCAATATCCTGTAACCCGGAAAGCGATCCCATGTCCACACCTTCCTAAACTTGTACTTGCTTCCCCCATTTACGTATCCTAATATTCACGTCGAAGTCGAATTAACCTGGGTGTTTCAAGAGTATGAGGACCAGGGAAGAGAAGGTCTTCGAGCCTTGTCCTACGCTGGTGGCGGCACCGGCAGACTTTCCCTTTTGGAGATGGGATGAAGTTTGAGGACTGGCTGAAAATTGCTAAATTAAACCTCCATCTCCATCCTCTGTGCCAAAGAATACCCTTAATCCTCCACGTTTTCCCCATGATCTTTTTTGCCGCACTCAGCTGCTTTTCTTGCAGACTGTATTTACATGCTTTGCTTATTCGTAATTTCAATCAAAATACTTAATTTTAGGCAAATTGTAGACATCCTCGTTTCATATAGCGAAACTAAATGTGTGAGCTACTTCTTAATGGCTCATAAAGAGTCACGTGACTAAACACTTCCCTATGTTAAATAGAATGACGATGTAATTTTATCGGATGAACGTTACTGTACATATTCCGCAATCAAGAACAAGTTGTTTAATCAAATTTATTTTCTGTGAGAAAAGAATAAAATACTATTATACCTTCTCACCACAACAACGGACGCTTTTACTAATGTCTTGTCACTGTTAATTTATATAAAGTGTTTTTTAAAGCATAAAGATCCCATGAGGATCCATTTGCCCTTGCAAACTCCATTAGTAAATGGACTGCCCTCACCCACCAAAATAATGTCGAGAATTTGTCAGTTTGGTAAATTCGATTGGTTTTGCATTCATGAGTGGCGCTAAGGACTAGTGCATTGGTATCTTTAAGCTCTGGCGGAGTTCGGAGCATTGCCCATAAATAGAGTACCCTCATTTTTCTTAAAAATGCAAAGTGGTTGAATATTGTCTTTTCTTTCTGTTTTTAGGGCAAAAAAGAATAAGACAACTTTTCAAATAATTTTATTATATTTTCTCTTTTTTGGTTAACCCATTAAATATTGTTTCTATTATTTGCCTTTAGCTTGAATCCGTTTCGAGCAAAAGTGTGTAGTTTAAAGCTATTTATAATTCATTCCTTGAAATTTTATTTCCTTTGAATTTGTCAACAGGAAACTTATTCAAGATTTGTGATCCTAGTTCTTATTTTAAAGAAGTACATATCAAATCATTTGCTGCTTTGCTTTCTTGGTTGTCAGATAATCTGAATTGAGGAATGTATATTTTGTAAACTCAAATGTACTAACTCTTGAATTTTTCACTTACAGCTTGCATCAATGTTTATGCATTTTCGCGTTGTTCTATTTTTAATTCTTGCAAAGTTCATCTTTTGTGAGTTTGACATTTACTGCAAAACTTGTAGTTTATAATAAGTGCGTGCGCACTTATATTCACTTTCCTCAGATGCAGACGAATAAATTTAAATACCAGCTCTTTCCATTCCACCTTAATAATGCCAAATGGTGAGCATAAAAAGATACATAAATTGAGTCTCATCATTTCACAAAGCCTTTGTTGCAAATTTTTCGATGCAGATTGCAAAGAAGACTACGTTGCTTTAAAATGCTTTATCAACTGCTACCATTTTCCTTTCGGAGTCAGTAATACACTTACCTAACAGGCATTGTGGTCGCACAGTGTAGCTTCAAAAATATTGATGATCATCTACGTTTTGTTGATGTAAATTCTTGGCAAATGCCATTCATTCTAACTTAAGTATAATCGGACCTATCCAACCAGTTAGCATCCAATTGCCTCTAGTAACACCAAGTGCAAATTTATGCATTTCTTTCATGACACAGTTTTGCAACTTTGAAATTATAAACAAAAGTGATAAAACTACTCTTGATCACACCGAGTGTATCAGTCCTTAGAAGATCCCACTTCAACTAAATGCTATTTTGTTGCGTTGTCTTGTGAATATTGCTATTTAGGCATGCTATGTTGTTCTTTTCAAATATTAGATTGACAAGGTATTCTCTGGCGCGTTCGGCAACTAAACGATTCTCATTGCAATTGAAGCCTCTTTTGCTGAAAGGTGTTTACTTGCACATACGCATGTTTGAGTGTGGGTAAATATGTGGGACCTAATTCATGTTAATTGAGAATTTGAATCGTATGACTAAAACGCAAGGTGACAATCGCGCAAAAAAGATATTTGGAAGTACTTTATGTGACTCCAAATCCTACTCAGATGTGAAAAATAAAGTGCAAAGTCCATTCGCTTTTGCTTTGTAAGAGCATAAAGATATTTCAGGGTTTAAACAACTGAATACGGTGGATTTAAAGATTGCATAATTGTACATTTCTTTAAAAAATTTGCTAGAAGTTTGGATTTATGAAACAAAGAGGATGGTTTGACTTACTGCGCACTTCAAAATGACTAACCTACAATGATTAAATCAGCGTTTCAAGTTCTTCAAATTGTAATCAAAGAACCGGACTTGGGATTGTCTTCTACTCTATTGGTCTTGTTATCGTGGAAGGCCAAACAATTGTTAAAAAATATCCTTTATAATATTTTATGCTTTTCCTGAGGTGAACGTTTCTTTAAACAAGGCAAACAAATAAAGTTTGAAAACATATATTTTTCCGTCAATGATTCATATCGTGTCACCTATTTCCCATCCACCTAAAAAGACAGTGAAATTTTATTTTGACAGCTTTTTTAACCTTTATTCTTAATATTTAATTCCTTTTGCCTCCCAAAAGTTAAATACTTACGAATGTAGGTGATAAGTGATATTGCCGACACTTGCCTTTTGAACTAATATGCTACTTTGTCCATCAGTCAAATGAGTAACTTCCTTCTCATTTTTTCCTGAAATGAGTTAAATAAACTTTAAGATATGTAATTTTTCACCGTTCACTTTCCTCCTCATTTGAAATGCACAATCTTGCGCACTAAAGTAATTATAACTTTAAATGCATTTTGAATACGATTTACTATCGCAGGAAAATGTAAATTGGAATCATAGGTCTAAACCCTCAGTTCGGCCACGGTATGTTATAAAAACAGAAAATAATTATAACTCTATTAGCAAATAAATAAAATAAACTTTTCATGGATCTCATGGTTTGATTTTGCACTTCTTTCTAAGATTTTTAAATTCATCGAATACGTTTCCATCGTGATGTTATGAAATATTTGTCGGATACATGGAGTCCACACATTAGCCTAAAATATTAATGAACTGCATAGGAAAGCTTTAAAGTGCTATTCTTTGTTCCCTTGCACGATTAACAATATCTGGGGGATGTTTAAAGGATAGAATTAGTCGACTTACCCAGGTCGGCGAACGAGGTGTTTAGCTCACGGACACTGCCACCAACAAGTTGCGGGGTCGGAAGCCAATCGCTTCTTGCCGTGGCACACTCAACGCCGTGCAGCGAGTCACCGTTGTTCAGCCAACGGATGCGCTTTGATCACTGCGGTAATTAACGGAGCCGCCTACTGACCGAATGTTTTTTCTCTCTTACTCGGTTTTATTAGTCGCCAATGCCGATCTCCGCTTATTAACCATTAGATCAAATAAACGATCCTCTCAAATGAGTCTCGCCTTTCACAGGACCTATCAATTCAGACTTTGCATAATATGTTGATTTCATGCCATTTTTCGGGAATTTAATTACTGTTGCGTCTGTAAAATTTAGTATCAGCATTTCATTAAATGCAAATGCCTTTATTTTAGATCATCCCAAAAGAGACTAAACGTCAAGACCACTCCTCTTCACAACTTTGCATAAAGCCGGTACACAGCGCTCAAGCACCTGCGTGCTCTGCGTGAACTGTCAAACCGTGTTAGTTTGTTTAGACCGACAGTTTCACCTCACTTTAACTCGCACGCCCACCGCGGCGTCTAATTTTCCGAATTTTCGCAATAGTTGCCTCGAGTAACTCGAATTTGTAGTTTTTAATGATGTGTGGGACCGACAAATTTGAACAATCCGTACTAGCGTCCTGAAAATTTTTACTTCTTTCTAACTCCTACATTTATAAAAACCAGATTCATCATTTTAAATAATACTAAATCTGAATGCTTTCAATTTTAATGGTTCATGAATGTCATTTCATTTTATCACAATTTTAAAGTCAAAGCTAAAATTGTACCTCTGGTGACAGAAACAGACTTTTGCTAGGGTTAACTTATTTAATTGTGTACTCTTCTACCTGGGAAAGACAACGCTTAGATTTTAACAACGAATGAGGAGTCAGTTAAAATTGTACAATTGCGCCTCAAGAGTGCTAAAATCTGATTCTTCTGATTAGGTACAATAGCTCATTTTTTTAGCCAGGGCATTCAGGTGTCTTCATTGGGCTTTTTACCAAAAAGTGTAACAGTTTTCTAATTGTCGAGCGCCACCTTCCATCGACGCCTATTGGTATTGCCGTTGATGGCTCTATTTGTTCTCCTGCCCGGAGTCTAGCTCATAAACTACCCACCAAATCCTGGGTGCTTTCCATTTTCCGTGTGTTCCCAAACAGAGTGCCTTTGAAAAATAGTGTGACTGGGTTTTAATAGCATTGCTTGTCTATAAAACTGTAAGAGGATTTGGGAATTGAGATCAAAGTGAGGGTGGCTGTCTTGTTTCCAATGGATGATTATGAACTTATAAATCTTTCACCTCCACTTTTTCTTTAAGCTCTCCACCTTTCTGCAAATGTATTTGCACAATGTTCCCATTCCCATTTTGATTGACTCGTGTCACATTCAAGCTCATTTAATACTTATGTGTTTCGTCCAATTCGAAGTGTGTAGCTTTGATCAGTAGCAATCCCTTGTGATGCCACATTTGGAACATAAAAATCCTTAAATTCGGGAAGAAATCATCGGTTATTTTAACTTATACACCACTTGCCCAATGTAGTCCTTTCGACTACACCCTTCTTTAGGCACACCAAATTTGTAAACGAGTGCGTTTTGCGCATTCCGGAAATAACTGCATCCTTTTCGAAATGTTTTTATTCGAATGGGTAAAAATTTTGAGACAGTATATTTGGTACACCGTGATGTGATGTAACGACGGTTTTACGATTCATCAGTACATTTAATGTTCTGCGCCTGTAAATGCTTCTGCTCAAATGGAATAGCACTACACTTACTTAAGGTAATATTGCAGTTAAGGAAATATATGGCACTTTCAACTACTTTTATCTCTCACTAAAGTTTATTTACTCGAAACCTTTCAATATTTTTTGCGAATTTAAATAAAAACGACTACATGCGCGCATATCAAATGCCTTAAAGAGGAGAACTGAGTTAAATTTTGAATACATAGGGATAATTATTTTGTGGACCTAGTGCACCTCGGATCACTACTTTACAATGATTTATTATAAGGTTTACGTCTTTTTCACAATTTTACTTTTTTTGAAAAGTTGTTAGGTGATATTCTGCTAAAAGTTATTTTCCCCGAAGAGGTAATTGCAGATGAAATTAAATGGAACACTTATTCTCCTAACAAACGGACTTACCACAAATTATATGCAAAGGTAGGTATGAATCGTATCCAAGCTGTGCTTGCTAGCTGTTGGGACGAATACAAACACTACTACTATTTTTTAGGTAGCGTGTAGCAGATTGCATGGTGTGTTAGCGTTCCACATTTCGGTAATTCAAATTGTGCCGATGGGCAATTGACTAGGCTACAGGTAGAGGAATTTTTGCATCGTGACTTTAGAATATGCCTTAGAGCGTACGAAATGACCTAGCGAATCGGCTTTTACTTCTTATCGTTTGATAACAATTCATTTTACAAACATAGTCGCCCCTTCTCACCTTGCTTGTTAGCTTATCTCCACAACTTTGATGAATCAGCCATTCCCTTGACTGTAAAATGCATTCAGATCTCATTTTCTACAGAACATTTGGCATTCATTATTCTTTATAGTAGTTTTGATGCGAATTCATTATTATTCATCAGCTTGCACTGGATTTATTTTCACACTGCATTGGTGAGACGAACTAGTGGACCTTTACTGCTAGTCGTTCCTCGGGTAGAAGAGCTAAAAAAGACAATATAATGAACAGAATATAATTAAACACTTGTGACCGTTGCCATTGTTGTTTTTATTGTGATATCAATTTTTGATGGCTTTATTTTGATGGTTTGGCGCAAGCAGTAGTATGTCATGGTACTACTATTCACATGTTCTTTTAAATAATTACAGTTTTACCACATTACGCAAAGTTTTATGGCTTACACAAACGATATAAATGCGATATGGCTGCTCTCATTTTTTGCTTTGTAAACGGTAAGGAACGCAAGTGTTGATTATAAACAAGGTAGGTGGAACAAAATATGTCTTTTCCGAGCCTATCGTGCTAAATACCTGAAATCTCGTTCAACGCGGTTTGTCCCAAAGATCCAGTTAACCCTTCAAAACCGCGTTCAAGCACGACGCCAAGTTTATCTTATGCTTATTCTCTAATCCGTTTTTTCATAAGTACTGGAATGTTACGTTTAAGAGGGCCTCATGCAGTGTATGATCTGTTCTCATTTATATGTGTGGTTCTTATTAAAAAACTAGGCAGATTTACAAAACCTCAACGTTACTTCGGAGATGCAATATGTCACGGCTTATTATCCCAAATTGTTTATCTGGGCCCTTACTCTTTAGATATCACATCAACTACTAGGAAATACACTCATTTATCATAGTATTTTAAAGTCATTGTGGTACAACACCGCTCTGAGTCACCTTGAAAAGTGCCGGGACAATCTGCAGGTACTTCACTTATAACTGTTAGCTGACCTTTATAACACTACCAACTATAATATTTCAAAATAAGGATATTTGGCCATCGACATGGATTTTAAGTTATTTGAAAGCGTATTTCTTCATATTTATCTTAGGGTTCATATGAGAACTTGCCACTCAGCAGTGTGAAGACATTACATTCACATACATCCACGCAAACGCAACCTAATGACGTAAATCACTCTCACAAGAAGATGCCAATTCTTTACGACGACATCAAAGTGAAAGACAAGCTCAATAATTCTATCATTTGATGACCACCGAGGAGTTGTCGCCTTCATTTTTCTCTCAATTTAGGATAGTGCTTCCGAAGACGCTAAAATAAAGCCCAAGATAATCAACTGAGTTCATGATATGAGCAAAATAAGTACTAAAAATGTGAAAAATTAAATCATGCATCTATTTCATTTTTGGTTATTTTCGGCAAATGACTGTTACTAAAAGATATTTTAGGTCGAAACCTAAATTCATAAGTTGATTTATCAGCTGCATAGCTTGAAATGGTACCGTTTCGTCGTTTTATAAGACTTAAACCGATAAGAACGTAGTATGTGGGGCTTTAAAAGTGCTAACAACTTCTTTAAAGGATAACCTATGGGGATGTTTAATATTCCGTGTGGGATGAGTTTCTCGAAAAAGACTCAAAAGTGTATAACAGTGCAAAACGAAAGTGCTGCTTTTAAGAGGCATGAAAACATCCCTCTATAGTTAATCACATCGGGACTCTGCTTTACTGAAGAGGTAATCATCGGCTCTGTATTGCGTAAGCCGCAACAATCCGGTAGAAGTACAATGGTATAAAGTGATAATTTGATAAAGTGTTTGTGATGACCTTCGCGAACATGATGAGACAGTCACGCCACAAAATCTGACAAACAAGTAATTCGCCTGTGATTTTTTTTCCACCATGTGCAATAAAATAAAACTTTGAAAAGAAGATTTAATGTCAGGAAAATTATCGTTTCCTGTCAGAAGAAGATGTGATTGATGGATCACAGTGATGTAAGGTAATTCGTATTTTGGGGTTCATTCATGCCTATACATTAAAAAAAAAATTAGAAATGGGGCTGCTGCGGTGATTGGTCACATTTGTCCACCAACAGTAATTCCAATAATTCATGTGTTGCATTAAATTCCAACGTCTATTCAACGCGTGTCGTGGGTTGCGCAGACCTGAACCATCACCTGTCAAAGACATCAGTGATACATACCATTGGCGAAATCACTCAGAGAGTATCCCCGAACAGGGTCAATGGCCCATCCCGGCTCAGTATTACTGCACTTTAAACGTCGATAACATAATTTGCTTCACTATTTGTTATATTTCAAAGGTACTTATGTATAGACAGACTTTCACACTTTCCTAGTAAAAGCCACTTTGTGGTCATATTCTCTATCGTAAAATTTAGCCGAAAATAAGGATCGTCGAGTAAATGACGACACTTTGCTACGTTTCATAAAAGAATTTATAGATTCCTATGTTTGGTTGGTCATGAATCAAGAGAGATGGTAGTTCTGCATTCTTGATTCTACAAGTTTACTTTTACAAAGGTCGTCGTAAGTCATAAAGATTTTATTTGAAATCTCTCTGATTAAACCAATTGCTTGCCTAGGCAACCAAACAAGCGACTGCTTTAATAACAGACAAGTTGATTCAAAAGGGTCATATGAGTTCAAGGCATCTGTCTTCATGAATCACTGCCTTCCTGGCAGGCAGTATATAGCAATTGGCGCAAAATTAAGATTGGGCTTGTTAGAAATACCTGAAGAGTAAGTAGGCGAAATCTTGCATGAATCAATAGAGATCCTTGAAGTGAGGCGGAGCTGCCCATTAGTATAACCAATCTACCCCAGAACCTGCACCTTGTTTCAATACAAGATCAGGATCTGAAACAGTGCAAGTGCAAAGCACAGAGCGTACCTCAGACACAGTGTTGTCCACGTAACCGCCGGCTAATTTAAGCAAGTAGACCCACGGCCAATTCCACGTTACAAATAAGTCAGCCTACGTGTACGCTGTACTCCTTGGTGGTAATACGACACCAGTGGTATTCAGCATGAGAGACTGCAACAATCCACACGTCCACAGCTACAACGCCAAGACTGTTCATGACACCCAAATGTAGCCTACTCCCTAACGATTGATTTTATAAAAAAGAATCACCATGATTTAAATACATCTCTATCGCCTTCCGACCACTGGAAGACAAGTCCCACTATGCTGGAGAATACAACAATTGCGATAAGTGCCAAACGGCCTCGAATTCGTCTATACCAATATCATCGCCTTCACATCTAAAAAGGACTCGGAAATGCGTAACTCAGCAAACCTTGCGTTACGCAAGGCGGAAGAGTTGCGGACCACATCCCCACCACCGTATCATCACCAACATCATGAATACGACGCGGCATTCTTAACCCTAATCTAGGTACAGGAGGAGATAACTGGGAATCCGGAAGCCCTTCTATCACAGCACTAAGAATTTTTCGTCTAATTTATGCCAACAGATAGACCCCACAAAATTACATAACAGAAAGAACCGCATTAAAGTCTGTATATTATGCATACGACATTACTTCGTACTAGCCAACAACGCTTGAACCTTCTTTACATATTCTTGCTCCGCTTCCGATCGAGACATACCTAAACAAAAAAATTACACAACTAGCGGAATTTAACCTTTCCTCCCATTCCAGGCCTCCCACTTAGCCTTCCCCTTCACATCGAGCATACCAGGTTTAGCTAAACGTACGATTACATACAAAAGAGTATGTAATACCTGTGTTTACGTCTCCAACGGTTGCCTGTTTGTATAGGCCATAGAGATATAGTTTGTCATCATCCGAACAATAAGGCAACGTCTGCACCTCTGCGGCTGCCGTAGCAAAATCCATTTCCGTAAAAGCAAAAATCACTCGAATCGCTCGAACACCAAGAGCAACACCCTATATAGCCACCTGCGTGACCTTTCGTGTAGGTCATTCAATTGTGGTTAATGTAATTAATGAAGCGAAAATAAACTGAAAATATTCTGGACCTCACCAAAATGTGAATCAGATTTGGTTTAGAGCATATACTCAAGCAGATCTGTTGATAGTCTGGGATAACATGTTGGTTCCTGTTGGAAATGAAATTAAAGCCAATTTCTCCAAAGTGTCAACAGACTATAAAAGTGATTGATTTACAAGCCTTGGTATAGGTAGCAGATTACAAAGTAAACTCATTACAAGTGTCCACTTTTTTGTCCAAATATGTTAGGAAATTTGTCAGTCCCAGTCTTTACACATCAATTTAATAGGCCTAGAATTGTAGCTACTCAAAAATGCCAGGCGTGCGTACTGAATTGCACCAGATAGTAGTATGAAAAATAATGCGCAATGTGACTTTGAAACCAAAATCATGTTCTGGAACTCTTTCTGCAAAAGTTTTGGTGTGCAATTTTACAGACCCTTACTACCGCCAATTCGAATTATAGCTAGATATCAGGTACTTTTGCCACTTATTTGCAGATTTAAGTTTTAAAAGTATAACCTGCTATAAAAACTCCCAAAACACCCACATTTCTGGGAGTTCTAAAACTGTGTTTCAGTCAAAATTTCACTCTTTCTGCTCAAGGTCGTCTATTGAAATAATATTGAACACCTAGGGCCATTTTTAGCTTAGTAATGTAGCATTGGGCCTACGAGCTCAATGGGAGTAACTTCTGTCGCCTACTAATTTGCTCCACAATTTTGTAGGTAGGATAGAATCTCCGAAACATGCCCTGACGAGTCATATACCTCAGACAAACGTTACTTAGTTATCTAGTTCAATGTGCCATGTATTTGCTGCTACCACTATCACACTGAGCTTCGATTAAATCTTTTACCACCAGCCGTTACAAAGCTAATGCCTTTATGGATGGCGCCTTAAATTAGCGGCATTCTTGGTAGTATTGCGCTTGATTTTTCAGTCTCTATACTATGGACTTAATTTTCACTAGTATATGTTCCGTAACTCGGTCTCTATATTTACTTGTTTGGTTTTCTCCTTACATCTGACAAGGGACAGTCTGGCTTATTTTCCTCTTTCAGGATCTTCTTGTTGATTTCCGATGCATTGTACCACTTCTCGACTTGCAAGACTCTGGGGCTGTTGCCATCGTCGTTTTTCCTCTTCGGTACCGTCATCATTAAGCACCTACCGGTTTGAACAGCCAGGCTTTCAATGTAGGCCTATTTGTGTAGAAATTCTGGCCATAATCTCATTACTTTCGATTGTAGATCGTGAAGATCGAATTCCCAAGCAATCTGATGTTGTCGTGATTGGCGGTGGAGTTGTTGGTTGGTCTGTGGCATTTTGGATCCGGTATCTGTCCAAAACCACAGTAACTGTAATTGAACGTGATCCCAGTTTGTCGCATTCATCCAGTTTATTAGGACTGGGTAATCTTCGCACGCAATTTTCAGAGCCTGAAAACATTCAGATGTCTCTTTTCACAGCCGAATTCTTGCGCGATATCAATGAACAACTCTCCGTTTCACGTAAGTGACAGCTTTTGAAACTTCAAATGACCTGCGCAGTCCACTGTACGGTAGACAGTGCTAAGAGTGCTGATAAACTTCTTTGAAATACAGTACTATGCGGGATATTTTAACTTTCTTCCCACCTATTTTCATTGTCTTGCTTAGAAGATGACAATGCGGATATAAACTTCAATCCGCACGGGCACCTTATCCTAGCAGATAAAAACAAGTGCAAACAAATGGAGGAAAATTATCGCTTGCAGGCGTAGGTCATCATTTTGCAAGTCATACGGTCTAGGGCGCTTGAACTACCCAACCGCTTGATGACACCAAATGAAGTTGAGGCGCGATGGCCCTGGCTCAATGTGGGCGATGTTCATTTGGCATCATACGGTCAGCCTTATCCTTACATAATTACTTTTAGCTTTTATTTTTGATGGGATTAAACAGTACTCTGAATTTCATTTTTTTAGTGATTAATTTGACTAGTGCGTGATGTCAACATGCTGTTGTTTAATATAAATAGGCGATAGAAACGAGGGTTGGTTTGATCCCTGGCTATTGGTGCGTCGGCTCCGAAACAAAGCTCATGTGTTTGGTGCGAACTATGTTGTGGGGCAGGTGCAGGGCTTCACGTACTTCAAGGGACTAACGCGAACATGCTTCCTGGATAGGCCCAAGCGTGCTCCTCTGAATGCTCCTCGCCTCAGCGAAGTGATAGTCAGGACGCCCTTTGGTGGCGTCGAGAAAATCGCCTTCTACACAGTCGTCAATTGTGCGGGCGCATGGTCCAGTGAGATCATGAAAATGGCTATGGCAGGAGTGCAGGAAGAGGTTCCCCCTTTGCCCGTTCAAAAGCGGTGTGGAATTGTACTATACTGTACTAATTTCATTTTACCCTTTTTAAAAGAGTGAAAACAGTAAAACTACCAGCTTCTGTTTAGAATATTATTAGAAATTAGCGTATTTCCTCTCGTATACTGCTTGATTATCATCCAGATGCACTTACCCGCACACTTTTTAGGAAGCAGAATATCTTCATTGTGCGTCCGGATTATTCCCAATCTTCCAGGCACTTCCCCGGTATCGACGCTCCGGTCGTTCTTGACTCCTCCGGTCTTATGCTTCAGCGTCAGGGCCTTTCAGGTGACTTCGCTGTCTGCATGAACCCCACCCAACCCCGCGAGGGCAAAACTGTGCGTCTCAATTATTCACATGAGTTTATCTTTGCCTACATCTGCCGCGACGGTTTTTGATTTTAGGTTCATTCCATAAACTTTTAAGGATAACTTTATGCTCTCCTTTCTATTTAACAGCTAATTATTCATTTCCAAAATAGATTATTGTCGACAGGGCTCTGGCCCATCCGAGAGAATGAGCTGTCATGCTGTTCACTCTTGTAAACACTGTATCACACTCTCATTGTGCAGTTCTGGGTCCTCTCCAGGCTGAATCTGACGATTTAAGTGTGGATTACACTGAGTATAACGAGGAGATTCAGCCGCGGCTTGCAAAACGAATCCCTGCAATGGCATCAGCACGCATTCAGTCTGCATGGTCATGCTTCAATGACTATAATCCGATCGATCAAAGTCCTATCATCGGTCAGCACCCCTACCTATACAATATGATCCTAGCAACTGGTTCGTCAGGTCTTGGTATTCAACATGCAGTGCCTATCGGTCGCGCCGTAGCTGAACTCGTTCACTACCGACACTACAAGTCAATAGACTTAACCCGTTTCTCCTTCGATCGATTCTACTTGGGCGTGCCGTTCCGAGAGAGGTCCATATTCTAGCCCCATAACTCTGCTCGTCTGTGTAGATACGTTCAATATGAATAGACCTGTTGCATCTTAAACGTGTTGTTTTCTAGTAGACAAAGTAGTTTTCCTTAAAAAGTTTTATATTTGACACAAACATGCAAAAGTGGATGTACATAGGATAGGCTTGATGGATGGAAACAGTTCGAAGCATGTGCTAAGTGTGTCACGAAACGCTATACCATCGGCAGCAGCTAGCTTGCCGAAGATTGCAACTATAACATGGGTCATATTCTCTATGGAGGAGGAAATAGAGTCAACCTCTTTCCTGCTCCACTCTAAGTCAACAAAAGCAACTATCAGTGGTAGAATCATTGGGACAATATCTGGGTGAAGATGACCGGCGACCAAGTCAACATATTTCTTTAGAATATTTAGCTGTAGAAGGAAGGATTCGTGCTCTTGCGAATAAATCTCTCTCTTCTAAAGGTGAATGGGAAATAGAAAACATGATTAGATGACTGAACAGAAAAACGACAGCCTCAGATGAGGAGAGTTACTCACGTATGGAGGTGCACGGGGGGCTAGCAAAACCAGTTCCGCAGCTTTTAGTAGTCGCTTTGAGTGAACCAGCAGTTCCTGACCCAAGCCGTCGATTGACTTTGAAATGTGCCTCAAAAGTATTATTCTTTTGTCAAGAGAAGTCTCAAGAGCTAGATCGCATAGAAGAATGTCCACAAATTTGGAATCCCAACTTTTCTGAAGAGTAGGCTCGAGTACGGACATAAATGCAGAAATACAGTTGTACGTCAGCTCTGCGAGTTGCTGCAAAAAGAAAGTTAATCAGCATGAGTACACAGACCAACTTATCGACAATTCACATAGAAGCCCACCGCACTCCCGGAATGGATAGAACGCTGGCAAGTCAATGCTTCCAGCGTTGCCTCGGCACGACCTGTCGTTCGCCAAGATGCCACCACAGCCTCTTGAGCTAGATGTATAAGCATTTTGAGACCAAGCATTTTAAGCTGACATCGGTAATCCTCAACCAACTGAAGGCCCAGTGGGTGCAAAATAGCTAATTGTTGACCATCGCGTAAAACAGGAAAATTAACTAGGTTAGTTGCCCAAATAAGTGCATCACGAAAAAGAGGCCCCCTGCTCAGTGAATCACCACCTGAGTCATCGCAGAGACGAGCGATACAATGAGCACTTTCACGTAAAATAAGATCAAACAATGGAACCTCCGCCGAGCCTTCGCGAAGATTCATAGCCAAGAGACCACCAGCGTTAATAACCCCAAAGGAGGTTATTAAAGAATCAAGTAATTCTTGAGCCAATGTTGTGAGCTGTGCATTGCAGTTGGTTATTTTTCTTGTTGAAATATCATTTCCTAGGCACCCAAAAATGACTACGAAAAGCCGGGTAAGAAGTCGAGGAGAAATTGTTTCGACGTCCATTATTCTGGATCTAACAAATAAATCACAAATACTTGATGCTAATTCCTCCCAACGAGAGGTCGGTACTTCCTCCTCATGGCACGATAGTGATGACAAGCGAAAAACCTTTTCGACATCATTGAAAGGACAGCCGTCCGTCATTAGCGCGACCACTTAAGTGACGCTTGTTCACAACTTTAAACAAACTAAAAAACCAATCCCATAACGAAAAATCGAATGATGGTAAATGCAATGAGTGTCTCCAAAAAATCTGAAAGGTCAATTATAATGATGCCATCGAAGTAAAGCGTAACCCTTTAGGGTTCAGCGTATTTATTCTAAACTAACCGTGTTTTAATTGAAAAAGCTTGCAATTTTCCACTTCTTAGGGGAAGTTTAAGAAAACTCATACACTAAATAAAAATCTCAATTTAAAGCCTTCAAAAAAACTCAAAAATGGAAAAAGAAGCCCAATACACAATGCTGAGAATGCCACTTTTACAATGGGTCAACAAAGTACTAACATAAGCTGTTTGGCCAGCTATAAAAGCAACTACACTAGAATTTAACATTGTGTGTGATACTGTCACAACCCCCTGTCCTGTCTCCAATTCCAGGCCATTAGATTGAGAAATTTGTTTGTAAGGAAATGTAGGATTTTACGGATAGCTAAAATTTTGCTCTGAAATTATGGTGCATTGTCCCTCAAAAATCGATGATGCCGTTCACAAGATTGATCTAGCCTATTTGCTTGCTACTTAAAAGGTGCACTCGTATAGACATGTACCACCTTTAACACCCAGTTTCAACAGAAGTCAAGCACCCTAGTATGCGCGTGAGTCATAACAAGGCAAAAAAAACGTGAAAAACCATATGTCACTAACGTACAGGGAAGTCGGAAAGATCTCATCCTGGTTAATAGACCATGCCGCAGGAAGGAAGTGCTGCAAAATTTTCCGTGCTCAAAGCTTCTATTTCTGGTTTCATAGATTTGAAATGTGAAGATTTAAGAGAAAAAAACACTTTGTGCACAAAAATGGTCGAATGTAAGAGATTTTTAGAGGTTAGAAGGGAACTAGTCCGTGATTTCTTCCAAGTGTAAAACATTAGTTTTTTGTTTAATTCGACTTCGGTAATGAAGTAATTAAACGCACCGCCAATGATCCTTCGTCGAGCAGACTGGCCTCTAGGCCATATCGGTAGCTCCTAGGCCTTCCGTACGAGAGCGAAAATATTCTGTATGAGTATTATGTCTTCTTTCGTCTCCAGAAAAATCTCCATTTGCTAAATGAACATAGACGGAAAACTCTTTTGACATTTTTAGGAGAAAGCAAGATGTTCTTTTGACAAATCAGCTAAATTCGAGCGGCCTTACCGCCTGAAGCGAACACAAACCACTAAAACTGCGGAGCAAATATAAATGAGCTCACGGTTACAAAGTATCCAAATGATGCATTCATACTTTGCTAACATTGCAATTTTTCGCAAAATTGCAACAAAAACAATTCTAAAGGAGTAGGAAGTTCTGATTCTGGAGGAGATCTGGTTTTCGACCGCACATTAATTATCTTGTAACAATTTTTTAACCCAAAAATTATGAATATAGAGCTCTAGGTCATTAATGATGCCAAAAGAAGTCATCACATTTGGGTAGTAGTAGCTTCGCCCACAAACCTTTGGCAAAGACCAAATAAATGGATACCACAAAGTGAAAATTTAGGAGCGAGATCCAAGGTGCTTGTGCAACGAAAGAAAGAAGCTAGGCAAAGATAGAATTGTGTCAGTACTTTTCTAGATGTATCTGACTAATGTACATACTTTGCTTAATCGAGGCTATTTCTGCAAAAAGATTTTTGTTACCCTTCTTAAATAAAATTTCTTGCCTGAAAAAGCCGCAAATTTTAACTATAGTAACCATATTTTCTCCCCATTCTACTCTCATCAATTGTGCATTTCGTTCAGACCATTTGTCGCGCACCTTCCCCAAATTCGTGTGTAATTTGAAAATGGTCGAGTGCACATGTGTGGTACGTGGTTCTCGAAATAGCTGATTTGCAGGACAACCAAGTTTTTAGCATTCAATTCCATGACTTGGAAGTAGGTCCTATTAGTGCAATGCTTCGCTTAAAGGCGCTAACCATGAAACTTAACTGCTCCTACTTCTTTTGGATCGGGGACTCCACCAATCAATTTTCTGGTAACTGATGTTGTATTTTTATACCTCAGGCATTTCTGTAAGCATTCCAAGCCCAATTGGACTAGTGCGTGCCTCGTCTCTCTATTGCGAGAACTCGTTGTTCCCATCGGTCCGAAGCACTCCAGAAACAACCCTGGCCAGGCGTCTGTCGAAACGTTTAGGCTGCCCAGTTTACTTGAGTCTTAGCATACACGCTGCAACGCTTGACAAATGGGAGTTGGTTGATCCTGTGTCACAGAAAACCATATCCCAAGAAGTGGAGGGCCAACTGTTGGATAGATTCCGTGGAATACTTTGCGTACAGCAACTTCCGCAAACCGAGACATTCCTCACACATATGTAAAATACCGTTAGATGGCTTATCTACTTTCTTTATTTTCCTTTTTTATAAGTGTAAATACGCGGCGACAATTTTTCAGGGCAGATCAATATAGCCACAATTCACTTGGAAATAGAATGAAGCAGGGTGGGTAGGTCAATTCGCACTGGTCCGAGCCATATCACCGCATAAGTTTACGAGGCACTGGGCCTGGTTCCGCGAGGCTGGTCGTGTGATCAGCAAGTCAGTGATCTGGTACGAAAGCAATGCATTTCCCCCAAGTCCTACAGTGTGTGCTGCCGCTACTGCTTGGGCTTCCATCACAGCTGCATGAATAAAACACCTCAGTCCACCCATCTGAAACAAAAGAGAGTCAGATTTCACATTGTCTCCATTAAAGTAGCTTTGAAAATAGTTTTACGGAATTTGGGAACCAGTCTTTTCCAAAGATGCATTCTATTTGTCGGCTACATCAAATGTGTAGTGGCGAGGGATGTTTTAATCGGAGCAGGGTATATACACGTCTCAGCGATGCCAGAACCCATTTTATTCCTATCTGTTATTCAAAACTGGTTGACTAAGTCGATTCCATCAGATCGATTAAGTTTGGATGTAATAGAGCTTACCTCCCTCAGATCGTTGGTTTCCCGAACAAAAAAGAAAGAGTAGCTGCCCAAGTAGTGTGTTCCTTCGCAGTCGAGGAGTTTGGGAGAAGGTGTAAGAATGCACTTTCCTTCGGATGTATCGAAGCCACTATGAGCGTTCGGGCGATCGTTTAGGCCGTCGGAAAATTTGGCAGAAGTCGAGGCTTCCTATCGAATAGAGCTTATGATTAGGAGAGTCTTAATGTGATTACACGATCGGCAGACACAGGAAGTGGACAAATTGTGCGGAACTAGTGCTTTCACATACCGAGCGATTGGCGGATGAATCTTTGGAAAAGGGTTTCCACCACTTAGCCTTTTTATTGGAGCTTTTCCCAGCAGATTGTTCAGGATAGTTGCTTTCAAATTCGCTCGCTTGACTGATTGTTTTGGGCTCCATCACGGGGACCGACCGAAAACCCTTGGGTCTGTTAAATAGACTTCTACGTGTATTGCTAACCGACAATTTCTGACCCTCAGCCTTAAGCACTCCTAAAGAAATGTTTTTGCATGAAGCAGATTCTTCATTTGAAAGAGAAAGTGCTACTCCACTGCAAATTATTTGCACAACATCGTCGTCAACGACGGTTAGACGGTACCTGAGAGAGGTGATGGCACAGGGCATGACACAGCGGAAGTGAAACCATGTAAGCTGGTTGCAATCACGCAGGCACTTGGCCATGCACTTATTGACCAAGGGAGCATTCAGCGTAGAGTCAAATGAGGTTGAGGAGTGGAGAATGGGTAGAGAGATATCACCGACTAGTGGACCACTATTCGAGTAGCATAAGAGCATTGAGCCCAGTGCGTCATCCGCTTTTAGGGTTTGAATGGTGTGAACTTTTACAAATGAATAAAGACGTCGCCAGGAGAAACTGTTGGAGGCGCAATCACTTTGTTCTCGTTTAATCTTGACAAGCCAAGCAAAACTTTCGTCATTTGGGAGATAATCCGTTGTCGAGAATAGAAGCCCTATAAGAAGGGTATCGTTGAAAACGGATCCAATGTGTTAGTATATTACAAAAGGAGACGGTGATCAAAAGACACGAGTTTTTATGTAATGAACAAACGTGGTAAAAAACTGACAAAATGCATTTGAAGACCGACTAACCAGGTGGTGGGAGCGGATCACTAAGGAGAGAATTCAATTCCTCCGGCTCCGGTTCCCGAGCATCCACAAAGTAGGTACTCGCATGTTCACTATGGTCTTTTTCGTTCGTTACAGAATCATTTGGAACGATGATTCCGCTTCTTTTAGTTACAGCTGTCGCCACCACCTCCTCCTCCTTGCCTGCTTTGACTCCCCCTTCCAACGAATCAAAGGGGTCGCTGTAACCGTTTTCCCGTTCAATTTGCAATGATCCATGAGCTTCCTTAGTAGAGGATTAGAAATATATGAAGGCCAACCAATATCCATTTAAAAATATGAATCTTCGCAATCTGAAACTAGCTTTATGCAGAATCCTAAACCAAATTTTAAATATAAAATAGGCGACCTGTTTTAGTGAAAGTGTGTTCAATTGTGTGATTGTTGTGCATTGCTTTGTAAAATAAACTGTGCTTTGATTAAAATAAGCTCGATAATGGCAAAATATTACTTTTGGGATTCCAAATAGCACGCAGCATCTGTCGTTGAAAGTCCTTAAGTTACGCAATAGATCGGTATGTAGGGTGCTGAGGTTCTAAAAGAATCCTTTTTCCATTAAAAAGTAACGATGAAGAAAAAGTCAAGACGCAGCAAACTTCACTTACTCCACTCACAGGGCACACCTTTGGGAGTTGTGCAGATGGAAGCGCTGGAATACAGACTCCAGTACCAGTCTAACAATAAAAGATGGATTTACTGCTTATAATTACCGGTAGAAAATTTAAGGAGGATAAGCGAGTGGCGTACCGCTAGTACGACTACTAAATCCTCACCAATAGCCAACTGAAGAGAAAGTCCAAAAATGGCATTCATCCCTCGCAACTAAAAGATCGCCACTGTCAACGGTTATACCTACCCTCAGTTTTTGTAAGAGTCGGTAGTGAAGTTCGTATTCGATGTAAGGAAGCAGCTAACAGACTGGGTTATAAATAAGAGAAAAGCATACCTCACTGATTTCTCGAGCAGCCGACTCGCCCTTCTCCACTTTTTTTGAGCGACTCAAACTACAGTGTTTAAAAAATCATTTGAGAGGAGGGGCACTTTCACAAGTGCTATAGTCTGCATACTAAGCACTTGATCCCTGGTTTTCGAACCAAGCGAAAGTGAAGGAGTGGAACTTAACGGAAATAAGGACCACATAATCTATTTGGGATCCTGAAACAACAAATAAAGTGAACTCATATATCTTTAGTGTGAACGCACCATTATGATACCGCTTGTTTGCTAAGAGTTCAGCAAAAGTCCGCACACACAAAAAGTAAGCTTAGTTTAACGAAGATTTTATAGGAATGTGTGATGTAAACTACGTACCCAACCTGAATGAATGATGGTCTACCGACGACAGACAATTCAGGAGGAAAATCCGTCGTGGAGAGGAGAAATTCGGGGACAAAAGCCACTCGGCACACTCGGCATCGCATTGATTTATTGGGCGGCAGAGCCTGATTTAGTGATGGTATGTGACAAACACTGCAATCGTAACTAAAATTAGCGTCAAACTACGGACCTCGTCCGTTACGCACGATCAATGTTGTTTGCTACAAGTTAGCAATGGGTGCGAAAATGGAGCCGGACAAACCTAAATGGTCAAAATAACTAATCTACACTACAAAGTAAATGCTAGAACAAAAGTCGGGTTCTCAGATAAGTTGAGATGCAAGTGTTAAACCCCTCAAGATCAAGTAAAACTTCAAAATGGATTATTTTTCAGGTCAGAAAAACTAAGACCAATTAATTACTTTGAGCATGTCCAAGGAGAATTGTCTGCGACCCCTTTAGGATTGGGAGAGACAGGAAGACCGCTGGGTATATCAGTGACGTGGTCGCGTTCATTCTGAATAATGTCCGCCACTCTACTTGGTGAATCTGAAATAACAACAAAAAAGATTTCGTTTGATACAGAAACCGCTTTCACTTGCATGAATTACGTATCACTATCCCGCAAATCTGGATTAAAACGATATTTGGCATCGTGCTGCGTAACGCTAATGATCTAACCGACTAAATTATAGGTCCACTTAATTAAAAAAAATGAAATTCTCCAGTGGTGAGTTTTTTTAGGTGCAGCTTTGGAATGAAATACGGGTTTTAAACATTTGTCCTAGAAACTGCGTACCCAATCCCCTCAACTCATACTTGAACGTGCAGATAGACCACATTGACGTTTGTCTGAGAGCGCCAATTTGCAGGCTATTTGCAAAGCACACGGCCCAAACAAGGTGTTTTAAATAATAACGATTGAGGATGGTGTTGGAGATGCAATTAGTAAAGGCTATAAAACAACGAGATGATGACGTGAACAGATAAATGGGATCACGTTGCGATGTGGACAAAACTATATTTATGAAATGAAGTGCAATTCATCTGGGCTAATTTTGTGTTTACTGGCGTCTTTATTTCTATTCTGGATGATAATTTACACCAATACCTGCACCGAGACGATATGAAAAAGATGGAGGGAAAATTAAGTGGCTGCACTGGTGTCGATGACGATAATTGGTTTAATGTTCAAATAATAAAACCCATCTAGGTATATATATCACTGTTAATTACAAGAGAATTAGACTTTAAGTAAAATCGAGCTTCAAAAACTGAAGCTTCCAAAAGTATGTATACAAATTATGAGCCGTGACTTATGTCAAAGATAAAATTAGATTCAACATAGATTTGCCGTAAGTCTGGCCATAGACGGAATGAAGAACGAAACCGGAACATCATTCAGCTAAAAATAGGAGTGTATCAATGAAAAATTTGTGCGTTTAGATCAATTGCACGAACGCCAAAGTTCCAATAAATTCTATGATCGGTAGCTAAATATTCAATGGAGTAGAGACAAAATGGTCGCCTTAAGGTATTTTTGAGAAACTCATCATGCTCGAGGATGACAAGGTGAGGGGAACAGAGAGAAAATGCACCGGCCTTGTCTCAAGGAGGATGATTTCGAGGGCCGAAAGGAAGAGGGTCCAGGAACGTCGAAGAAATGGGTCCAAAGTTGGTTGAGCGTCACCGCGGTGGCGGAGACAGAGAGTACACAGATGTCCTCGTAGATGGTACACTCCTCGCGGTAGCCGACGAGTGCGTCACAGCCAACATTGTACATACGTGTCAGCGCCTCCGTTCGAAGCTCCAGCCACCAAGCCACTCGAGAATTTACAGTTTCTGCACCACAGAAAAAAAACACTTCGCCAGGGAATTATGATTGTTGTTTTAAAATAAATTACATTATAGAACCCAATCGTTACTGCAGAAATAATATCAAACGGTTTGAGCTAACTTCTATGGGAGAATCGCTCCTTTACATGAAGTTTGTACAGCTTCTGAATTCACAAGTCATGCTGAATATTTTCGTCCCGGATGGCAAGGCTCGTTTGTAGAGTAAAATGAGCCAAATCGAAGTGTTACCAATTAAACTTGAACCTGTTAATTTTTCTAAATGCAAACGACACCGGCCGATAAGGACTGTGTGGGTAATTGACAAGAGTGTAATTAAATTCATCTAAACTGCTTTGATTGTAAATACACTTGCGCTGATTGACTGAAGCATTTACTAAAGAGAATTTGACCAAACCAAAGGCAGGTAAGGCAATTACAAAGATCCTTTGTCAAGAAAATAGGCTGACATTTTCCAAAAAATAAAAAAACTAGCCAGCAATTAGCACTTAGTGAAATCACATATCTTAGTGGTCGATAACCTTTTGGGGGTTGAAGAATTCATCAGTAAGTAAAAACAGTGGCTTTGATAAAAGGGTGCGTTATTGTAAGAATATCCCGTGAAAAATAATGAACTTATGAAATGTGCTTAGACAAAAGGAGTACCTTAGAAAAAAACGCTTAATGTATATCTGAAGATGATGATAAAAAAGGCATTTGAAGTTATAACTATTGCTGAATTTTAGCTCTCAAAATATTGATTCGTAGAACAAGCCAACTACAATAATGGCAAGAAATGAGTAAAAGCAATAGGAGAATATGACTATGATGAGTAATGGGAAGCAAGTTAATGAGTGACAATGCTCCTTTTCATATTAATATGCGTAAAAAAAACAAAAAAGAAAACATTAGAAAGGAAGAAGTCGCCATTCGCAGGTGCTACCCAGAAAAGAAGTCAAGTCGGTAAGCTACAGAAAAGGCAGAAAAAAGCATGCTAACCTGTTGCATTTTTGTCTAAAAGCTTGACAGATCTTGCAACAATAACACTGCCAAAGTGGCGAATAAGTCCTCTCGGTGGGTGTGAAATCGTAAGGAAAGGGAATTCCTAAAAGAGTAATTAGAATAAAGTAACTTCCATGCATGACTGGAAAATGCTTAGTAATATCATGAATGCAAAAAGACATAATGAAAAAGTTAGCAAGCCATGCTAGCTTTCAATTTATTCAACCATTCAACAACCAATTCCTTGTAAGTATTGGAAGTTTACGTACAAGTAATTTAGTTTAAAAATAAGCCGTTACGAAGTTAGGATAATTACAGCGTATAAAAGATATTTAAAAGCAGAGAATGAGCGAAGTCAACCGCATGCACCACAAAAACTCGTATGTTAACATTCGACGATTTTCCCAAAAAGATATTCTGCAAGGTCAAATCAATGCAAAGCTTCGACGTTGCTCATGAATAAGTTTGCCAAGCTATATTGATGACGCTTGTGATTCTAAAAAGAAGGCATTCTACTTATCTTAAGCAGAAACTATTTTCTCAAACCACAGTGCTCGTGCATAACAGCAAGAGGACTGCAGGACCGAAGCAATGCATATCACCCTATTCCCAAATGTTCTGCCAAGCACAAAATGTGGCATTTGAATAATAGTAGTCCAAACTGCAGATGATGTTATAGCTACTAAACGAGGGCAAAGTAGAAAACGAAATTTGCTACAAGCCATTGCAATTTGTAAAATACGTAAAATGCATAAGTTAGAGATAACATACTGCAGCATTGAGGGGTTTGGGAGAAGACAACGCATACCCGCCAATTGGGGGATTGACTGGAAATCGAAAAGTAAAACAGGGAACAGATAATTCAGGGGTAAAGTCAAACACATACTACTTCCTCAATCTAACTAAAAGCGGACACAAATCATGACTCCAATAAACTTTTTACGAAAAAAAAGATATGTACCATCATTTGCACCAGTCAAATTTATCGAATAAATAAATTATAAACTGTAATATTGATTGACGATTAAATAAAAAGCTTTACTTGCAAACTCTACACAAGTTTATCGCTCAATCACTCCCTGGTCAAGTTTTCTAAAGAAAAAACACTTGAAACGCCAAAAATAACGGGATATTCTGTAGCCTACATGTGAGATATGCGATTAAAAACCATGTACTAGGCGACGTACCATACGGCTTAGCATCACTCTCGCCCTGGACTGGTACTTTTGTTTCCACTTCAGAATCACCTTTTTCTGAATTTCTGCAAAACCACACGACAGGATAATCATAAACCAGCCAAAAACACGAGTCCTTAAATACAATTGTCGTGAATTGACCAAAAATATCTATGTTAATAGAAATAATAACAATGCATACAGATTTAAGAAGTTGTAAAACACAAAGTTTCAAGAGGAACATCCTAAGCGTTGAGATCAAATGAGGAGAGTGTGAAACTAGAATATCAGACTGATGATTTCAAAAAAGAGAGGAAAATCGATGGAATCCTAGAGCATACTTTAATTCATTTCTGG
This sequence comes from Echinococcus granulosus, assembly GCF_000524195.1. NCBI lineage: Eukaryota > Metazoa > Platyhelminthes > Cestoda > Cyclophyllidea > Taeniidae > Echinococcus > Echinococcus granulosus. The sequence goes on along the minus strand of NW_020170381.1, from coordinate 1,232,297 downwards.
GTTTCAACACTATTGTAATGCCAGTCTCGTATCATTAGTCACCAAATTTGCCCACAGTGTTTCCTTAAAGGGTATTTATTTGATCAAAAGATACAAAGAGAAGTGAAATCTTCATGGAAATCAGTGTCATACCAAAGGCACCACCTTCACAGTATCAATTTGACCTATCAACGTTTATTAAATCTTTGAAATAAGTTTTACAGTCATTTGTTTATAAGGAAGATTCTGAAATATCGGTAGATTGTTTAGCGGAAATCAATCTGCCAGAAATGGTTCATCAAAAATTTACCCATTCATGGTAAAGGCATTATCACTACTAAAACAGCTAGACCTGCACCTGTGTTTACAACTATTTGAACGCTTCTCCTTAATATTGAAGATATTAAAGATGAACGAAAAGTTTCCGCTCCAAGTTTAGCAATTTCGGCAACCATCATAATGCTGGAAGCATTTTTTCATTTATGGCCATGCAGTTCCACAATAAAAAAATTTGAAAACTATATGAGAAAAGAAACAGAAGCTCTACGTCGCAAGCAAGCGTTCCTTTGAGAAAGGATGTAGACAGCGACATGAATGTTAACATCGGCACTCTATCGTAAGCACGTTAAGTTTGAAAGACTCATCCTTCGACAATTTAATGATGTTAAAATGACGGCATGGTAAATAACCCTATGAAACTTTCTCTGAAACCGGGAAAATATCAAGAGCATATCACAGCAAGAAGTAGATATCGCAATTTAGTAAACTATTACAGAGATTGCTCAAAACGGCGACCAACAGCACGAAGAAATACAGGAATTACCATTGAAGTTAAAATTACAGGGAATCGCTCACTTCCTCAGCAGCGATATTCTTAGCTGACTATTGGTAGGAGAGCGCTGAAGTCGAACGGCAGTTCCAATGGCTCGTGCCACGATTCCTGTGTCACCCTCCAGATCAAAGTGCAACCGATACCTGAACCCACAACAAACAATTTCGTAAAGTGCTTGGATATCAAGGCAAAGTCCAAAAAGCTTGAGTGAATTGGTTGCAAAAAAATCAAGTCACACCTGAACTCTGTAGTAAAGCTCGCATAAAAATTCATAAGGGAGGATTATTTATGCCAGCTAAATCCTGGTCGGAAACGCAACATATTTAAATGATATATTGAAATGGAAGCCAGATAGAAAATACGCTACTTAAAAACAAGCAAGTTCTGCAGGTGATATGGTAAATACAACGCCCCGATTGAAGCAGATGGTATAGCGGTAGATGAGGTCCATAGCTTTATTATTTAATTTGGTACACTACGTATTCACAAGCATTTGAAAATGTCCATATCTCAAAACTTCGAAGGCCACTTAATTTTTTGGCAGCATTAAGGTATGTCGAAAAAAACCATACCCAATGACCGCGTTCCCGCCTAAGCTAAGAACCTTCCGGCTCAACTTGCTTTGTAGTTCGCCTGAAAAGGAGGAGATATTAGAAATACAACAAGAGAAATTCGGGATCATATCAAAAAAGGGTAAAGATGGGCGAAATTTACCATTGCTCACTGAATTAAAACTTATAAAAACCACCAAGTAATAACCTTTCGTTAAAAAATACTGAAGAAAGGACTTACTACAGGGTAAAGTATTTTACATGAAAAACGGCACAAAGTGCATTTAAAATTTTAATCGTTAGTAAAGAGTTTATTGTATCAGGAATAAAGAAGATAAAAATGAATTCTACAGCCAAAGGCCATGAGGGATTGTTGAAGTGATGAATAACTCGAAGCAGCATAGTATGATACTCAGTAGAACCTACCCGCTAGCTGCGAGAAAAGGCATTGTCGAGCCTCGTTGGAAGCTCTTGAGGTCCGAATTTTCTCAATCCACTGATGCTCTGGGTCGTCGTTCATAACTAATTCTCGGACAAAACCGATGAGGCTGATCACTCTGTATCCTGAAGGAATGGAAGAGCCTATGAAAGAAGGGGATGGCAAACAGTTGACATCAATTATTCCAAATAGTTTCCTTGGTGAAAAATGTTAAACTGTCTTTTGTACGTGTTAAGAAATGAGGAACTTCGCAAATGATCAACCGGTTATTTGGCATGACACTAATCATTTAACAAGTAGGTAGGAATAGCATTAAAATAAACATACTAGAAGCAAAGATCGGCTACAGTTCAGACAACATTTCGTTGAAGAGGAATGAAATGCACTAATATTAAGCAAGCAAAAATTTACGAAAATTTTGCGCTCACTAGTTGGTGGGTAAAAATAAGGACATTAGTATGAAAAAAACCAACATTGAGTGTAACGAAAAACCTCCAAAGAATGCGGTAATTTTGATGCGAATGAAGCTATCAAAATACTTTCAACAAAAGTGACTAACGTGTAATAGTCTTTAGATTAAATCAGACACAAGATGAATTAACATGCTAATTCCACTTAGACATTAATTACAATTTATTTCAAAATGTAAGTGGGAGTGCATAAAAATAAAATCATTACAAGGTGACACCGACTAAATTTCATCTTAAATAGCAGTCGATAAAAAGTCACTCTGGACAAGCAGCAAAGTACTTGGAAAACATTGACGGCAAAACTTATTATAAGTGAAATTTTTGCAACAAGTCTTAAAACACCGTTGATAATGTCGAAGCAATGAAGAAAAGTTAAAAAATACAGATAACCAAACAGTAAACGAAATGTCGCTGGGAGAAAACAAATGAATAGCACTCACTGAAAAAAAACCGGACTCCAAGTGACGAGAATCGTTGTCTGCAGGCGTCGGAGAATAGGTCAACACGTACTGCGAGATTAATTTCACCACGAATGCCTAGGCAAGGCAAATAGTAGCACAAAAGAGAGCGTGATCACGTTACCATGCATGGTGTCGTACAGTGGGAACCAGCCATTAAGAGTGCGCTTCTGTTCTGTTTGAAGCAGTGGCGTAAGGTCAACGTACACTCTACCAATGGCGTCGTGAGCGCTGTAGGTGTCATGGTCAAGTACGCGAACTTGGAGCGCTTCCTCGAGTAGAGCTTCCTCGTTGAGCTACGACTTTGTTAAAATGACTTAAGAATAATCACCTCAAAGCAAAACCAGTCAGAATTCCACTCGGGATTCAGTGTACGCCGAATAACCTCTGTTTTGAACATGGTGTTTCCAAGACGAACCTTACAGTAACCACAACAAAGTACAAACCTCAACAAAAGCATCAGTGAGAAAGGATGTCCGGTCCATCACTGGAAGGTTTCGAGCCGCAAGAACTTTCACCTTTACAGCTGCCGGCATTTCCTGAAGAAAATATAACCATCAGCATGCATGAATTTATTGATCTCAGAATACTACAACATAGTGTAGAACGCTTCGATAAAAGAATACAAATTCACAAAAGTGTAGCATAATGAAATTGTTCTCCAAACTATGGATGCCCACTAAAATTAAAAACCAAATCCTTCCTGAGTATTATGTTCAAAACGCATAAGAAAATGAGCAACAGATTATGCAGTCTACGCGGAAAGTCCCAAAACTCAAATTCAGCAGGTTAAAATAGATTGTGATCTTAAAATAAACGAGTTCACGTCGCATTAGAACGTAGTGACAATTACTACTGGGTGAAAGTATAACAGTCCTTGTGTAACATAAATTAGGACGCCGGAAGGTTCCTGTTCAAAAATCAAGTAAAATGCAGACCGACTGTGAACTACCGAATACAGCCCCCGCTCAAATGAAAACAAGCAAAACGTCATGCATACCAAACGACCTAAGCTACTTTACTTTGCATACCAAGGTCAACTAACAAATACATGAAAAATATATTTTGTAAACATAAATTTGTGCTTTCATAAAGATAAATATATATTACTAAAAATTTGTTTGTATATTTAGCCGTTGTATTTACCGCGTCATGTAAGTCCCCGCCGCTAATCCTTGTGTTATCGCTTCGTTGTAATCAGTGGGAAAAATCAGGTCAACTCTCTGAGCCACATTTTCCTTGCCATTCTTTTTTTCCTTTCACTTAATAATGATGTTGAACAGCCCTGCACTTAATCATGCAAAAGTGTTACTACACCTTAAGTGGTTTATAAATCGGTTAGCAAAATCTTTTGAACATAAACTTCAAGCATCTGGATCTCTTGGTTTGCGTCCTTCTTCGGAGAGACATATCTCAAATCCTTCTTGCGTTTCCAAAAGTGCCGCTGTATTTCTGCATTCATCAGAGAGGTCTCCTCATTCTGCAGGAGCTCAAGCTGGAAATCTGAAAAACAGAAGTCTCAGCTCAGACGGAGATCAGATTTCGCTGGGCGATAAAACTCCTGAATTTGAGTGTGGGGTATATCGACGCGGCAAATTATTTTCAAAATCAGTTAATCAAAATCGTTCGCCAAAGGTACGTTCCTTAACTAATTCTCCATTTATGATGCGTATCTCCTGGACACGCATTTTGCCAGGTAAAAGAATTCCACTCTCAGAAAATTCTGATTCAAATTCAAACTTGGACATAGGCTCTCAAACGGATTTTTCTCATCCACACTTTCCCGATTTTTCAAATGAGTCTTTGCCTAGATTGGAGGCAAATGATCTTCCTTTTCCCCAGTTTCACGATATTGAACAGTCTCGTATTTTATCAATCCTCAGAAGTACTACAGAATCTGACCGCAAGATTAGTATTCATAGATTTGCGCAGCACTTGTGCATTGTCTACGAATACCAAATAGGATTCCTCCAAGGCTTAAAAGCAGTGCATAGTGCTGCAGACTACGTTGCCGAGGTCCTTATAAGATCAATCCAAAGTGGACGCATATCTTCCTTCTCTCCGAATGAGCTTACACTGCAGCTACTTCATGACTCTGGCTGTAGGCCATCTTCTCAAACAAAGTGCATTAAAACCTCACCCATGACTGGCACCGGTGAGCAACTTTCTTGGCGGCTTGGCGAAATTTGGACTCGACCTGGCCTTCGACATAATGAAGTTGGTGGTGAAAACTGCCACAACTTAAATATTGTGACACACTTTTTAGCACCATGCTCTACTGAGCTGGAAATCAAGCGGCCTGATATCTACGGGTATCGCAACCTAATTGTCCTTCCCAATACGGAACCATCTACCTTTTTTTCAGATGTGTATGAAAACGCTAACCTGAATGGCGCCACTGTTTTCACGAATGATAGCAGTATAATGGGAGCGAGGTCTGGCTATTACGATATCTTTGTGCCTGATGAAGAAACCATTGCCGTAAGTAATATAAGGACAGGTTCTCGAGTGCGTTCACCTCTTTCGAAGGTTCAAAAGATAGATAAGTCACCAAGTTCTCCGGTTCGACGAGGAGATGTCATTAAACGACAACAAGGTATAAAGTCCA